>NC_045436.1:65791181-65813515 GCF_002776525.5 Piliocolobus tephrosceles
GGCGAGGTGGCGGGCGCCTGTAGTCCCAGCTACTCGGGAGGCTGAGGCAGGAGAATGGGGTAAACCCGGGAGGCGGAGCTTGCAGTGAGCTGAGATCCGGCCACTGCACTCCAGCCCGGGAGACAGAGCGAGACTCCGTCTCAAAAAAAAAAAAAAAAAAAAAAAGAATGACTACAATGAATTGAAACACAAATAATTACGACTTCATAACAAAAAAATTCTCTTTGGGTCACCTTTGGAGAATATGAGGGAACCAACTCATTATTTGACAACTCATAAATATGGGGAAAAATTAACTACTTTTCTGCCGGTATGAACTGAATCTCATGGCAACAATTCAGTTGATAAGAGGAAGTTTCTCTTTATAAAAATATTTTAATTAGTAAAGAAAAAATTATCAAATAATAAGATTATTATTTTTTAGCCATTAATGAATTACTGAGTCAAGAGCCATATTATCCACTATGGTAATCATTAGCCACATGTGACTATTTAAATTAAAAGTAATGAAAAGTTTTTAAATTAAAAGCCAATTTCTCAGCCACACTGGCCACAATTCACGTGCTTAGTAGCCATGTGTGGCTAGTGGCTACCATATTAGATAAAACAGATATAGAATACTTTCATCACCATAGAAATTTCTATTAGTGAGTGCTGCTCTAGAGAGTCTGGAGTAGATGATGAACTTCAGTTGCTGCCAAACTTTGAGTGATGAAAGTACATAACAGCTTTTTGCAAAAAAAAAAAAAAATCATACCTGAATAAACTTAAGCCTCTGGATCTAACTACCAATTTACAGGAAATACAAGGGACAGAGGAATGTCTTATACGATGCCATGGGGATCCAGGCAGCAAATTCCAGACTGTGGCATATTATATAAGACACAATACAGAACACAAATGATGCAGTTTTAGCAACAAAAAAGTTGCAAGAAAAAAGTTATATTCCCTAAATCTATTTAAAAAATAAAAATAATTATATTTTTAAAAATTGATAGAGGAGGAATTTATAATTCCATGAGATTTAAGAAACATATCAAACAATTATAATCTATAGTTCTTATTAAAAACTTGCTTCTAACAAACTATAAAATAAATAATGACAAATTTTAAAACAATTGTGGAAATGTAAACACTGATTAGATAATTGGTAATAAAAAACTATTAGGCATAATAACGATATTATGAGGATATTTTAAGCATCCTTCCCTTTTGGATACTTATTGAAATATTTGCAGATGAAGTGATACAATGCTTAGACTTTGCTTCAAAACGTCCTGGATGTGAGACCTTGGGGAAGTAATAAATGAAATAAGATTAGTTATGACTTGTTTGTTGGAGCTAGATAATGGGACATGGAAGTTCGTTATATTATTCTTTATATTTTGTATATGTTTGAAATTTTCTGTAGTAAATAAAACTTCCATTGTATCAATCAATTACAATCCATTGTCATATAAATCTGTTAATGGTGTATGAACTAGCAAGAATATTTAACCATTCTTTATGTGTGATGAAACAATGTATATCTCAAATATTGCTAAAGCTCATTACAACACAAATGTCCATTGTAGAATGCTTAAGTTTTATATAAGATTCTTTTGTCCAAATAACAAATTGAAATGTTCATCTTAATTAGAACATCACGCATTTCAAGGGAAAACAGTCAGACATCACTCTTAATATGACACCAGTAGGGGGAGATAGATGCTGGATTTCCTCTGGGAATATTTTTTTAAGAAATAATGTATGTTTAATCTGACAGTCTGAATGATTTTAGGTGGAAGGACACTCCCTTGCTGTGTTTTCAATAAGAAGTATGTCTCCATGCTTCATTTTCCAGCCTTTCATTTCCAATAAAGGAATTCTTTGCTCTGAATCATTACAATCAATTTTCCATTCCAAATATATGGTCAAATTAAAATAATAACACTGTCCAAATTGTTCCTCTGCTTCTCTCTTATCATAGCTCCTTCGTGGACTTTCTAAAAACCATTCAAGTATTAACCCCCAAAATATTAACCCCTCTTAATCTCCCAGGTATAATGCTAATTTAGCACTTGGCTTAAGCTTAAACGCCATTCATTTATACAACCATTTCTTGAGTATCTACCATGTGCAGGGCACTATGATCAGGGCTACAGTTATCATGAAGAATAAGAACTAGTTCCTAACCTCAAGTAGCTTACAGTTTATTAGGGAACACAGCATAAAGTAGGATAGGATAGGATAGGATAGGATAGGATAGGATAGGATAGGATAGGATAGGATAGGATAGGAGATACACATGGTAGTATGGGAGCCCCTGGAAGGGCAGCTAACCCATCCCTGGAAAAAGACTTCCCAAGTGGAATATACAACTATGTATTTAATTTATTCTTTAATTTGTTTACTCAACACATACTCATTTTATCCACTCAAACACATATTGAGCACCTTTTTTGAACAAGATATGGTGTTCTGTTGATTCAAATCACCATAAAGTCTTCTTGCTCAAGATATACTATCTGATAGAGCATGCCTACCTGTAATGATGAACAGTTCTAAACACTTCTTTATTTTGTAAAGTTGGCATTTTCATGTAAATTTCTCTTTCCACCAGAAAACACCAATGATATTCAAATAGTATTTCAATGTATTTTGTACTAGTTTTTGAAAAATATTTTATGTTATATCCTTATATGAAGCCAAATAGAAGCTAGTTATACTTTTTCCTTAATGCTTACACAATTTCTTATGCTCTTTAACCAATTTACTTAAAATATTTTGTTGTCAATACCATAATACCACAGAAAAGACTTCTCTTATAGTGCTCTCCCACTTCACTAAGCCTGGGTTCATTTACGTGGTCCTCTCATGGCCAGTAAGGGGAAAATTTCTCTTCCTGGACTTATACCTTTTGGGTTATGGCCTTTCATTTCTTCCTGGTCTTCCTAAGTGTCTTTCCCTCCTTCACCCCAGCCACAGTCCAAAACATCAAGTTAGCTAAATGTAAACAGAAACTTTCTATCTTATGACATCTGTCACAGAATTGTCCCAACTTGTCAACAGTCTTGGGTATTTAAAAAGTTCCACAGGGGCTCCCTTGTACTACTTTTATTTTGTATCCCAAAGAGGCTGCAGTTCTTAGAATTCGGACTTGGTCTCACCTCCCTCCTTCCCCAGGTCTAGGCTGATATTTACTCTGAGATTCCAGAATGTGTAAGGGATCTTTACCTGCATAACCCCAGACCTTCTATTTCACTTCGGGTCAGAAGAGTGGCAGAGCAACTGGATGCCTCCTCAGCAACCACCTCAGCTGGCATCTTCCTGAGGTGTCCTTTCAAGAAGTCTCTGATTAGTCTTTAGTTTGCTTTCAGGCATTAAGCTTCATATTGAGTTTTCTTTTCTCCAAAGTGCTTTCTGGATTCTGTTTTCTCCAGGCTCTTCTTCCTGTTTTCTGTTTGTAGTCCACTCTTGTTCTGGTGGTACTGCAGCCCTTCCACTGCAGATTATCTCTATCAAGTTATTTGACACTCACCATCTCCAAATGTCATGTACACGCCCTCTTATCTTCCCACAATTCTGTCCTATGAACTCTGGACCTGGAGGTTTCCATCTCTGATACACGACCTCTGACTTACATCCCAGATAATCTTTCCCCTGCAAAGTTCCAGTAGCTATCTGATGACAAAAGGGGGTGGTTTTCTCTCCCAAAGACTATGCCCCTGACCTTTTCCCTTTCTTCCATCTGGCCATTCATCATACCCAGAGCATCTACTGGGAGCTGGATGTGTAGTTTTTTCAAGTGGACCACTATTTTTACTACAATGAAAAAGGACTTTTAGGATAAAAACTGTATCCTAAAATGATGAGTGGAGTTGCAAGGATATAGTGTCCTGTTACTTGGCTTCTTGAGGGTTGAGCATCAGCCTCCTCTAAGCCCTCTCTGGGTTAATATCATTTCTTATCACAGGCAACTCTCCTAGCCCTGCCCCTTGAGGGCATCTATCTTCACTGGTTTCTTCTATTTTCACTTACTGCTGCAGATTGAGTTCTCAGTCCACTCCCTGGAAGTGTTGGGTCCTTCTCTGCCTTGGCCTTAAGGTCACTTGCTCAGCTTCTATCATAACTGTCCTTTGGTCATATGCCCCAGCATTTCAGGAGCATCCCACATTTATTGGTTCATTCTTAGTTACTCTGACGTTCTTCGCTGTTCTTTTCAATAGAGGTCTTCCTTTTATTTCCCCAGGATATTCTTCACTTTACATCAGTTCATGGTGGTGCCTCTTCTCCCTCCCTCTCTCTCTTTCCCTCCTCATCCTTCCCCCTCTGAAATTTTATTTTTTCTAAAGCTTCAAGCTTATTTGCAACTCTGCTGCCAGCATCCCTAACCTCTTAGGTAAAAAATCATGAGGATCAAATCAGGCACATTAGTTTGGTGAACTTTCAAACATCCCTCTCTCTGGAATTTTGATCAGGGATCTGACTATACTATCGTTGTTGTTTTCACCTTAATTACATGTGCACTTTCAAGATTCTGTTTCCATTTGATCACATCTAGTTCAAAAATCACCGTGTTTTGGAGGGAAGCATATTTTGATGAATTTTATGTTATTTTATTTAGAATCCATTTGCTGTATTCTCATTGTTGTGATCTGAGTACCTGATGTAAAAATCGTGCACTAGTGTATGTTCATTTGGAATGGATGAGGAAAAAACCTGGAGTGAATTACCTAAAGGGTCTAAGTCAGCTATGTGACCTAGGTTGCACATCAGAACTACCTGTGGAATCTTCATAAAGTGAAAAAGATATGCCTTTCCCTCCCCTGAGCAATTCTGATTCAGGAACTTGATGGGAAACAGAATTACTCATCTACAAGATTCTTGAGATAGTGACATCTATAGCCATAAGGAAGGTACAGTTCCTGGAACTTCATCTCTGTGAACTAACATAAGTGATAAACTTGGCCTTCTGTGATTTCACCTTGCCCTCTTTGCTTCTCTTCATAGAACCAAACTTTATGTGGTTTCCTTACTCTTCAGACCCCCATCTGGATGTTCTAAAGTAACAACAAAAATAATTGTTTAGATGGACTGATATAGTTTAGCTGTGTCCCCACCCAAATCTCATCTTGAATTATAGTTCCCATAATCCCCGTGTGTCATGGAAGGGATCCGGAGGGAGGTAACTTAATCATGGGGTGGTTACCCTCATGCTTATCATGCTGTTCTCCTGATAGTGAGTGAGTTCTCATGAGATCTGATGGTTTTATAAGGGACTTCCCCCTTCACTCAGCACTCGTTCTCTCTCCGGCCAGTCTGTGAAGAGGTGCCTTCCGCCTTAATTCTAAGTTTCCTGAGGTCTCCCCAGTCTTGCAGAACTGTGAATCAATCAAACCTCTTTCCTTTATTAACTACCCAGTCTTGAGCAGCTCTTTATAGCAGTGTGAGAACAGACTAATACAGTAAATTGGTACCACAGATAGTGAAGTGCTGTTATAAAGATACAAAGGACAGAGGAATGTCTTATATGATGCCATCGGGATCCAGACAGCAATGCTAGATTGTGGCACATTATGATAAATGTCCTTTAAGTGCCTAGCATAGTTCCTGTCTTACAGTAGATGGAGATATTATTATTCATTACTGCGATGGTTAATACTGAGTGTCAACTTGATTGGATTGAAGGATATGAAGTATTGATCCTGGGCATGTCTGTGAGGGTGTTGTCAACAGTGTTGCCAAAAAAATGTGGAAGCAACTTTGCAACTGGGTAATAGGCAGAGGATGGAACAGTTTGGAGGGCTCAGAAGAAGACAGAAACATGTGGGAAAATTGGGAACATCTTGGAGACTTGGAGGGTTCAGAAGATAGGAAGATGTGGGAAAGTTTGGAACTTCCTAGAGACTTGTTGAATCACTTTAACCAAAACACCGACAGTAATATGGACAATAAAGTCCAGGGTGAGGTGGTCTCAGATGGAGATGAGGAACTTGTTGGAAACTGGAGCTATGGTAACTATTGTTATGCTTTAGCAAAGAGACTAGCAGCATTTTGCCTCTGCCCTAGAGATCTGTGGAACTTTGAGATTGAGAGAGATGATTTAGGGCATCTGGCAGAAGAAATTTCTAAGTGGCAAAGCATTCAAGAGGAAGCAAAGCATAATAGTTTGGAAAATTTGCAGTCTGATGATGCAATCAGAAAAAAAATTCTGGGGAGAAATTCAAGCCTGTTGCAGAAATTTGCATAAGTAACAAGGAGCTGAATGTTAAGAAAATGAGGAAAATGTCTCCAGGGCACATCAGAGACCTTCATGGCAACCCCTCCCATCACAGGCCCAGAGGCCTAGGAGAAAAAAATGGTTTCATGGGCCAGGCCCTGGGCCCCCTGCTGTACCCTGCAAAGCCACAGGAGCAGAGCTGCCCAAGGCCATAGGAGCCCACCTCTTGCATCAGCATGCCCTAGATATGAGACATGGAGTCAAAGACGATCATTTTGGAATTTTTAAGGCTTAATGATTGCCCTGTTGGATTTTGGAATTGCATGGGACCCATAGCCCCTTTGTTTTGGACAATTTCTCCCATTTGGAATGGATGTATTTACCCAATGCCTGTACCCCATTGTATCTAAGAAGTAACTAACTTGCTCCTAATTTTACAGGCTCATAGGTGGAAGGGACTTACCTCGTCTTAGATGAGACTTTGGACTTGGACTTTTGAGTTAATGCTGGAATACTTTGGGGGACTGTTGAAAAGGCATGATTGTGTTTTGAAATGTGAGGACATGAGATTTGAGAGGAGCCAGGGGCAGAATGATATGGTTTGGCTGTGTTCCCACCCAAATCTCATCTTGAATTGTAGTTCCCATAATCCCCGCATGTCACGGGAGGGACCCAGTGGGAGGTAATTTAACCATGGGGACAGTTAACATCATGTTGCTCATGCTGTTCTCATGATAGTGAGTGAGTTCTCACAAGATCTGATGGTTTTATAAGGAGCTTCCTCCTTCGCTCAGCACTCATTCTCTTTCCTGCCACCCTGTCAAGAGGTACCTTCTGCCATAATTGTAAGTGTCCTGAGGCCTCCCCAGCCATGTAGAACTGTGTGTCAATTAAATCTCTTTCCTTTATAAATTACCCAGTCTTGGGTATTTCTTCATAGCAACATGAGAACAGACTAATACATGGACACATGAGTAAACAACCCAAAACCTTTTTCCAAAGGAAAAGAAAGAGTGGAGGCATTTTGTTATGCTAATTTATCTGCAATAAGGTATGAGAATTTCTTTTTGTACTCAGGATGGCCCTTTGATTTATTTATCATCTAATACTCTTCATAACATGGGGATATCTGAACCAGGATTGAAAAAAGTGTTTGAGGCCAGACGCGGTGGCTCAAGCCTGTAATCCCAGCACTTTGGGAGGCCGAGACAGGCGGATCACGAGGTCAGGAGATCGAGACCATCCTGGCTAACATGGTGAAACCCCGTCTCTACTAAAAAATACAAAAAAAAAAAAAAACTAGCCGGGCCTGGTGGCACGCGCCTGTAATCTCAGCTACCCAGGAAGCTGGGACAGAAGAATTGCTTGAACACGAGAGGCAGAGGTTGCAGTGAGCAGATACTGAGCTTCTGCACTCCAGCCTGGGCGACAGAGCGAGACTCCATCTCAAAAAAAAAAAAGTGTTTGAATCTTTAGAAAGAATGGAAACAAAGTTACAAAGATCTTACTTGCTCACACATTTATTGAATGACCACCTCTTGTCTACTGAATGCCAGGTACTGTTAGTCATTGACATTTTCTACAATCAAATTTAGTAGCCCTTAATTCTTTTTTTTTTTTTTTTTTTTTTGAGACAGAGTCTCCCTTTGTCGCCCAGGCTGGAGTGCAGCAGCTCAATCTCTGCTCACTGCAACCTCTGCCTCTCGAGTTCAAGCAATTCTCCTGTCCCAGCTTTCTGAGTAGCTGGGATTACAGGCGCGTGCCACCAGGCCCGGCTACTGTGTGTGTGTGTGTGTGTGTGTGTGTATTTTTAGTAGAGACAGGGTTTCAGCATGTTGGTCAGGCTGGTCTTGAACTCCTGACTTCATGATCCACCCACCTGGGCCTCCCAAAGTGCTGGGATTACAGGCGTGAGCCACCATGCCCAGTCCCCTTAATTCATTTTCAAGAGCCTGAGTTCATGAGAGAAAAGGAGAGGGGGAAGCTAGTTTCTTTATGCTTTTGTCAATCCCATTCTCTCTTTATTCTATACCTTATCATTGCCATTTTATTTTCAATTCTTTTCCATTTCCTTTCAAGTCATGTATGCAGTCAGCAAGAGGGGACGAATACCTTTCCTTGTCTGCTAAGGAATAGCAAGGGATCTTGAATAATTTTGCCTCTGATATGCGTTAACTGATCCTGTTCTACCTCTGTTTTTGCTGTTGGATTTCTGTCTGTCAGACATTGCTAATGATTTCTAAGTAATCCATTTATCCCACAAGTAGGACAAATTATTCCCTAAAATACTTGAGAAAGTATACAGTAGAGGAGCCTAGAACAACAAATCTGGTTCAATTCTAGCTTCCTGTAACTATCTACATGCCCTGAGGGAAGCCATTTATACCTGAGACTCCATTTACCCCGTCTGTATAATGGACATGAAGACCTACGTGTATTAGTCCATTATCATGCTGCTGATAAAGACATATCTGAGACTGGGCAATTTACAAAAGAAAGAGGTTTAATTGGACTTACAGTTCCACATGGATGGGGAAGCATCACAATCATGGTGGAAGGCAAGGAGGAGCAAGCCCCATCTTACATGGATGGCAGCAGTCAAGGAGAAAATGAGGAAGAGGCAAAAGTGGAAACGGCTAAAACCAACATATCTCATGAGACTTATTCACTACCATGAGAACAGTATGGGGGAAACTGCCCCCATGATTCAATTATCTCCCACCGGGTCCCTCCCACAACATGTGGGAATTATGGGAGTACAATTCAAGATGAGATATGGGTGGAGACATAGCCAAACCATATAACCACATAAAGGGTGATGAGTATTATAAGCAATGTCTTTTAAGTGCCTAGCATAGTTCCTATCTCACACTAGATGGAGATATTATTATTCATTGCAGCGATGGTTAATACTGAGTATCAACTTGATTGGATTGAAGGATACAAAGTATTGATCCTGGGCATGTCTGTGAGGGTGTTGCCAAAGGAGATTAACATTTGAGTCAGTGGGCTGGGAAAGGCAGACCCGCCCTTAATCTGGTGAGCACAATCTAATCAGCTGCCAGCGTGGCTAGAATATAAAGCAAGCAGAAAAATGTGAAAAGAGAGCCTGGCCTAGACTCCCAGTCTACATCTTTCTCCCATCCTGGATGCTTCCTGCCCTCGAACATCAGACTCCAGATTCTTCAGTTTTGGAACTTGGACTAGCTCTCCTTGCTCCTCAGCTGGCAGATGGCCTATTGTGGGACTTTGTGATCGTGTGAGTTAATACTTAATAAATTCCCATATATAGATATGGAGTTTATGGCAGACTCCTATATAACCAGCACTAACTGCCATTAAGCTTTAAAAATAAAAGAGTTTTGTCAGTAATATATGAATGGCTTATAAATGAACACTTCAAATAATCCATTACACAATCTCACCACTCAACATCATACTGTCATAGAGCTCTTATTAAGCAAGAGGACATGCCATGTGAAAGACCCGAGATACACTGAACCGTATTACATCAGTACCCTGTTTTGTTTTTACCACTGGACAATTTGTTAGACTGATTTATTTTCTGTTATTACTTGCCATTGTTCCAGGAAAAGGAAAGACGGAAGAAAGTCTCTTCCTTTGAATGTTAAAGATTTAATTGCAGCTGTGCACGGTAGCTCACCCAGCACTTTGGGAGAACGAGGCCGGTGGATCACAAGGTCAGGAGTTCGAGACCAGCCTGGCCAACATGGTGAAACCCCTTCTCTACTAAAAATACAAAAATTAGCTGGGCGTGGTGGCGGGTGCCTATAATCCCAGCTACTCGGGAGGCTGAGGCAGGAGAATCATTGTACCTGGGAGGCGGAGGTTGCAGTGAGCTGAGATTGCACCATTGCACTCCAGCCTGGGCAACAGGGTAAAACTCTGTCTCAAAAAAAAAAAAAAAAAAAAAAAATTTAATTGCACCTAATTTTGAACAAAAGCATGGAGAAAACATCACTTACCTTCTCAAACTCCATTTTGTATACCCCAATTGATTGAGCAGTCCTTTCCCACCCTCATCCACAGATCACAGAGACACAGTTAGGGCAGAAGAATTCTCTAACAGCAGATCTGCCTGGATACAAAAAAAAAAAAAAAAAAAAGAAAGAAACAGGAAATGTTCTAAGTGACTTTCATCCATTTATTTCCAAAGTAAATAATCCCACAGAAATGGATAGGAAAAAAATTTAGCCTACATTCTTTTACTTAACAACATAGTTCCAGATATAGTCTTTAGTTTTATTTTCATAACAAGTTACGTTCTTAACATGTCACAGTGTATTTCAAGGAAAGCATTCATTTGTCATGGTTCCATATATTAATGTCTCCAATGAAATTGATGTTTCTGTCATTTCTAGTTGTCAGAGTTTCTGTTTCCTCAAGGTCTTCTCTAGCAACAAAATCCCAAAATTCTTTAAGAACATGAAGATGGCTCTTGATACAATTTTTTTGTATTATATTGCATGTTAGATCTACAAAGAGGCTCTTCTCCCTATACTGAGAGAAACTCTTTCTGATTTGAGTCCTTGTGTCTTCTAAAGAGGATCACTTTATGGTATTGTTTGTTCTTAATGGTAGTGATCAGAATGGTAACACTATGCAAAGAGTGCCTGTAGGGCTGGGCTAAGTATTTTACTTATTAGTTTATTTAATCCTCCAAACTTCCTGTAAAATAGGTTTTCATTTCTGCATGGCGTAAGAGAGGTTTTCAAGGAATTAAGAGGCTGGAAGTCACAATTTGGTAAACTCTGGAACTAGTAAAATCTACATCTCTCCCCAACTCCAAAACTCGTGTTCTTTATACAGTACTAACCAGAGTAAGAAGGAAAATGTGTAAATAAATTATGCCACTTGACAGTTACAGAACCTAAGCAATTGATAAATGCAAAGTCTGCCGGTAGTGAATCAAGAGCAAAGTCTAAGGGTTGAACCCAAGCAGTCCCAGACATCCAATCCAGAGCCATGTTTGGGTTAACATTCATCATGTTTGGATTTTTATTCAAAATAATTGCCAACATTTAAAACTATGCAGAATTCCCATAAAAAGCAGGACTGAGAACTTCTATTGACAAATCAGAGTATCTAGCAACTTGGGCCTCCACATACCCACATGGTAGCAATAAGTGAAGCAAAGTAGCAGATGCCCCTTCGGACAGGACACTCCTCCCATGCACTACAGCCTACTCTCTGCTGACTTAGCTTGTGTGCCTGAACCCTCAGGGCTTTTGAGTTTGTGACCCTCCTTTTCTCCATGGCATCCAATGTAGTCAAATTAGAAGGGTAAAATGTTCTCAACTTCATAAATATACACTGTGTCAAAAACTATAAGAAAGAATGTAACTTGTACCTTTTCCTCAATGGTTTTTTCTTGGGGATGACCCAGAGATTGTGAGGGTTTGGAGAATAGCCTAGGGCCTTCAATTAAAATAGTTTTGTCTTTGGTTACTACCGGAATAAACCTGTAAGCAGACAGCTGTTTCATGCCAGCTGAAATTCTAGTCTTGGGTGGGATGGCAGAGGTTTATGACTTCAGATGAGAAACAGGCAGGAACAGATTATATTCTTATGCCAAGTTTCTCTCTTTATTGCCATGGAAGCAAGACGAGCAACGCAGAACGTGGAAAGCTTTGCTAGAGCAGTGTTTCACTCAGACTTTCTGCAAGACATCAGGAGCTGCTCAAGATTTTGCAAACACATTTATGGGAAAATCATGGCTATAGAAAAGCTCCTAAAATTAAAACAGAGCTGGAAAAGAATAAAGATCATTGCATTTGTCTTTAAACTTAGAAGCAGAACCCCTGGGATTTAGCATTCTATAACAACACTGGAAACATTATTAACATTAATAAATAAACATCTGGATTGACTTGCAGTCTAAATTTAAATGTCCTAAATATTTTGGCTCAATTTTAACTATACAGCTTTTGTCTAAATTCTCAAATGTTTCTTCTGTCCTTAGCTTATACTTCATTTTCTTCTAACTCTTTTAACTCAAATCTTTAAATGGACCTTGTTGTATAAATGTTTAAGCATCAAATGTCTATAAAAAGATATGGAATTAACATTGATTTCAGATTTAATATTTGTACAATGTGGGTTCTTTACATACTTATATGCTTTTAATTGGAATTATATAATCACACCATTTGTTCATCTTTATTTCATATAATACTTTGTGTTTATATATAATTTCAAGAGTGCCAAAATTTACCAACAAATTTTTAATTGAGCTAAAATTAAACCTTCATGCTATTGTGAAGTGATCTGTTATTTCCATTTTTTAATATAAAATTAGCCAGAGTTAGCCCAATTTGGGATAGTATTAGGGAGAACCCATAAAATATGGTGGCATAAACCACATTAAGCCATAATCATGGCCAAGTTTCACTTGAATTCTCAAATGTATTCAAAAAGCAAGAGTAAAGGTAAGCAAAACACATCTTCACCAAGAAAAGTGCAGTAAAACCAATGCCAAATTAAATGGGCCAGCTACAGAGAATTCTACCCATAAACACAATGCTTATACTTAATCTGTTTCTCACCACCTTCATTTGAGAACGTTGGTCTCAGGTCCCTGGGCTGCTGTTCTGCCTTTAGCTTTTTTGTCATTGCAAGCCAAGGGGTTGCTATGCAAAGTCCCAATGCATGGAACCCGAGTTAATCATTCACAGGCCTTTTTGCCTGAAATAAGATGCTTTTCATTTCCCTTGGCTTATGTGAATAATGAAAAAAGAAAACAAACAAAGGAGATAACTGCACAATGTTAAAAGATAATCCCTTAGCATAACTATTGTCTAGAAGGCTGAGCACCGTAGTCAGGCAAAACTCCAGTCTGCATTCAGTGACTACACTGACATTTATTTATAAGAGATTATGCCGTGACAGAGCTTCAAGTCATTTAGAAATGCTCCTATTCCCCAAGGCCTTCGTTATATTTATATGCAGGAGCCCATATTATTTTTCCTGGTGTTATGGCAACAAGGATTTCAGTGTTTACAGAGCTATCAAGTTCTGACAGGCCAAGCCAGGGACTTTGCATCACTGGCTTGCATTAAAATGGAGCGCGAGACCTGGAGAGCTGAGCTGGAGCTCTGCTGTCTGAACAACTAATACCTGAGCAGAACAGGGTTAGGAAGCAGGCAAACGGTGCTAATCAACTCACAGAGCCACTTTCCCCCAAGGGAATTTGCCCTCATGATCCTGCGGTTTAAGAAATATATTACAAAGTACGCTGAACCTAGGAAGTCATATTAAACTCAAAAGAAAAACAAAACTCAAATTCCTACTACAATTTTGCACTCTGCGTGGATGTTTTAAAGCTGTGTTGAATATCGTACGGTAGAGTCCTTTATTAGGCCTCTAGAGTAGAGAAAGGGGAAATGAAAATGCAGTGGGTGAAGAAAGGGCAGAACAAATACTCTCTCTGTGCCACCTTTGGTTTTTAACTACACAATGGAGATCAGCCCAGCTTACGTTCACACCTAATTTAACCACTGCCCAGGGCCCAGTAGTTTCTAGCATACTCCAGCTCTCAAGCTAATTACCACAGGAAGCTGGTTATGAGAATGTCCCTGAAATATCTGTATCTGACAGACAAAATTATTTTGAGAACTTGCCACCTACTCCACGAAAATAAGTACGTGGAAGCAGGACCTTGCGTTCCATGATTTTCTACATTGAAGTTGTTTTCTGGAGTTGGCCCAAATTCCCCCATATTCTCCGACTAGACACAGAGCTAGAAATCATTAAAAAAAAAAAAAAAAAAGTCCTTCCAAACACACTCTTTGGACATCTTGGTTCTAGTTGGAGCAGGAAATAAAAGCCACAAGCTTAACCTCTGATACAATAAACCCACCACCTTCCAGTTCTTCCAGTTCTAGATTTGGGCCTGGGAAATAAGTCAGAGTACAATGAAACAAGGAGTTCTAACCACATTTGTTTTTCTTCTTTTTCTTTCTCTCTTTCTTTTCTTTTCTTTATATATGTGTGTTCATAAGGGTATTGGTACTTATTTGGTTATAAAAGTGTCACACTGAATTGTAGAATGAACTTCACACACGTCTCAATCCTTTTTAGTTTTTTGGAGATAGGGTCTCACTTTGGCAGTGCAATCTTGGCTCACTGCCACCTCGACCTCCCAGGCTCAAGTGATCCTCCCATCTCAGTCTCCCAGGTAACTAGGATTACAGCCAAATGCCACCATGCCTGGGTAATTTTTTGTATTTTTTTCTAGAGACAGGGTCTCACTATGTTGCCCAGGCTGGTCTAGAACTCCTGGGTTCAAGTGATATGCCTACCTCAGCCTGAGATTACAGGCATGAGATACCACACCCAGTTAATTTTTTTTTTAATTGAGGTTTTGTTCTGTTTGAAAGGATAAATAGCAAGAAATATGCAGATATCCTAATGCTTAAGGGGAACATTTCAACGAATAATAAACTGAGACTTGCCAAGTACAGTAGACAGGTGGAAAAAGTTTTATTTACACAGTATACACTTTTAAGTCATATAAAACAATTTTTAATGGCAGAAAAGGTAGTAACAATAATTACACTAAATGTCTCTGTATGTCTTTCTTTGTAAACTAGAGCTATATCAGAAAATAGCTAGAAATGGGTAGGTGTGACCTCCTGGATTTTCCCCTTGGAAGACACCAGTATTGTCAGCACTGCTTCTTGAGACTCACTGGGAAGCCTGGGAGAGGCGCAGGTCTTTGTGGCCCAGATACACACCAAGCCCATTCTCTCATTAGCAACAGTGACCACTGTTTACAATACCTATTGCTATCAGAGACTTTACCTTTCTTTTCTTAAAAGTTAATTTTGCTTATAGTTTGTCAGCTCTTTTGGGATCCTGGCACACAAACTAGATTATCTGCGGCTGCCCTTCCCAGCAGCCAGAGATTAAAGGATATCATTTAAAGTTGTGCTTTTGGTGTCTTTGTATTTCTTTTGGTCTGCTCACTTCAGTTTACCACACAGCAGCTGCAAAGACAGCTGATGTTGTCATCTTCATCACAATGGTCTTCATCATTATCATCAAGAGAAGAACTTATTACAAACGTTAATTTCCCAGATATCTTTCCTAAGTGCTCTCAAGAAAATTACATAAGCTTGGGTCTTATCACAAACTCTGTAAATTCATCATTCATTCATTCATCATGTATTTCTTAGCCTTTAACTGTGTATGGTACTGTACACTAAACTAAGGATACAGTAATATAGAAGGTAAACGAGGTCTTTATCCTGATTGAGGTTAAATTCTATGGGGAGATAGTCAAATACAAATAAATCAACAAGTAATACAAATACTGGTGTCAAATTTGCTAAAAGGGAAATTAAGACTTTATGATGAGAATAATATAGATTATCTTTAGATATTGAGTGCTTAAAAACTTCTTCCCTGATAAGAAGGGACCTGTTGGGTAAGAAAACAGTTCTGAATTAATAAACTAAAAGCATTCTATTTGTGGTAAACCTAATGCTGCACAGGGTTCTTAATGACAACTTAAATTAGATAAAATATTTCTGCCATATTTTACATCTCTCAGTTTTCCAGAGAACTGAACTGGATGATTTGGTGGAAGACTTACGTCTTAGTCCAAAGCTTAACACTACATCATTAACTAATTCTATCTTTTGACTTCATTCATATTTTGGCTCCCATAACAGACCAGGACCTTCCTTTACTGAAGGAAGGTATAGAAAAGTGTTTTATAAACTGGCAGATTCATGAAAAATTTCTCTTAGTATCCATCCTGAATTTATATACAAAATAAACTAAATGGTTTATATACAAATCACTAATAAGAACATCTAGCACTTTCATCAGATTTTTAAAGGGCTCTGTGACCCAAAAAAAAAGGATACAGGCACTCAGACAGATGAGTCTAAAGTAGTCCATTGCTCTGGAATCTTTCAAAAGGTTGACTTGGACTTTTTTTTTTTTTCCATAATAGGCCAAGCTTCAGTTTCTTCATTCCACATAATCTTTAAAAATGGGTTTATAATCCAACATTTGTATTTAATTACCTATTTCAAGATCATAATAACATGTGCTCTTGAAATATCAATAAGGCAAATACGGGCAAATGACTTTTGTTCGGTTGCCAGCTACAACCCAACAACCTCTCCATGACTATTTCAGAGACATATCTAACAGGCTAAAAAGAAGTCACTAGAGGTTGCTGGTCCTCAGGCTCATCTAGAAAGATAATCCCAAGACACACTTATGACTGCAGAGATGTGGGTCGATGCAAGGCCATTCTCTATCCCTGATCCAACCCAAGAGAAAGTTGATTGGATGCAGGTTTCAAGACCTACAGTAATTAATCATCATCAGAATCACTTGAGGGTTTCTGAATCTGAATTATGTAGATTAGTCATGTGGGTGTAGGTATACGGGTGTCAGTGTACTACCTCTTTAAACTTCTTTTGTATGTTTAAATTTTTTCAGAATAGAAAGATGAAAAAAATTCGGCCGGGCGCGGTGGCTCAAGCCTGTAATCCCAGCACTTTGGGAGGCCGAGACGGGCGAATCACAAGGTCAGGAGATCGAGACCATCCTGGCTAACATGGTGAAACCCCGTCTCTACTAAAAAATACAAAAAACTAGCTGGGCGAGGTGGCGGGCACCTGTAGTCCCAGCTACTCGGGAGGCTGAGGCAGGAGAATGGTGTAAACCCGGAAGGCGGAGCTTGCAGTGAGCTGAGATCCGCCCTGCCTGGGCGACAGAGCAAGACTCCGTCTCAAAAAATAAATAAATAAATAACTTTGCACAAGCTAATACTACTTTTATCTACACCTCTCCACTGGCCCACACGGTTATGATTCAAAAGATTTGCAGTAGAGGCACACATGTTTGTATATTTTGAAAATAAAAGAAATATTCTCATATGATTAAGATAGGCACACCTTGAAAACCGCTGCCCTAAGAGGAAGTGGGAGACAAGGGCAATAGCTTCTCACATATGAAGCCCTTTCAACGTTCCCCTCAGTATCAACTCCCCTTTTCCCCTCCCAGGAGAGCAAAGAACGATTTTGGGGTCAGAATACCTGGACTGAACCCTCTGTTGTTTCCAGTGACAATTACCAGCTTCTGATTTAAGCCTCTAATATTTAGGCATACATATATATTATAAACATACACACACACATATAAGCCTAAATATTATATATATGTGTGTATACATGTACAAATATATATAAGCCTGGTGACAGAGTGATACCCTGTCTCAAAAAAAAAAAAAAAAAAGCACTTTTGCATGGCTTATTCTCTTTCTTTCCCTGGCTTCACTCATTAAATTATTGGGTTCTCCTGGAGACATGTCCTTAATTACTTACCTGCATAAGAATTATCATCTAAAAGAATTCACTTTTGGGAAGCCAGCCTGACACCCAACTTTTCCATTTCTAGCTCAGGGATATCTTGATGAATGTATCTCACTCCTGAGTAAATCACACATATTGCAAAGAAGAATGATAGTAATTTTTAAATGATGCAAAAGAAAGCAGTATTAGTATGTCTCAGAAAGTCTGAAGTTCAAGTTCCTATGTTTCAGATAAGATATATATATATAGCCAGGAGTTTGAGTGTAGGATAGGCAACATAGTGAAACCCTATCCCTACAAAAAAAAAAAAATTTTTTTTAATTAGCCAAGTGTAGCTAGGACTGTCCTAGCTACTTAGGAGGATTGCTTGAGCCCATAAGTCCAAGGCTACAGTGAGCTATGATTGTGCCACTGTACTCCAGCCTGGGTGACAGAGTGAGACACTGTCTCTAATGTCTCTACAATCACCAGTGAGACCCTCATTAGTGTAACTTAGTAGAATTAAATATACTGAGGGCAAAAAGCATGGCTTCTAGGAGCTGAGTAACTTCGTGCAAGTTATTTAACTTCTCCAAGGCTTAGTTTCATATTTTTCAATGTGGTTAATAATACTCACTATACAATGATTTTTGAAGATTAAGTTTTAAAATCTATCAAGAAATGCCTAGCACAACATCAGGCATATAATAGGCACTAAATAAATACTAGTTTCCTTGTTCCTTGAGACATGTTTCTGAACTGGACTGTACTTTTTTTCCCTGAAATTCTTGGGAACAACTGGATTCCAATTGTTACATGGTACTAGGGGCAGTCTATTAAAAACTACAGATCCTTATGAACACAACCTGACATGATGCTGGCAGAGCTCTCAAAAAGAAGGAACTCATAGTTTTCTTTAGTTTTAGCTTCTATATGAGAAAAAGTGTATTTTTATAGTGTATTTGAACAAACAGAACTGACCTATGTTTTAAAATATATAAAGCTGACTGTATGTATAACTGTGTGTCCAAACTTCTGACATGTTAGACTATCTTCATTGTTTTCCACTTGGACTCAAGGATGTTAAGTTTCAGCATATGGCTGTCAAGGAATGAAGTCTCATATAGAGTGGGGGCATAAGGCCTGGCCTGACAATCTTCTGTAGGAATCTATGTTCCCACCTAGATTGAGTTCCTAAGCACCAAGTAACAGTGAAGCAATAAAATCACTTCTTTTTTGTTTTGGTTTGTTTTTAGATGGAATATAGGATTTTGTTTTATTTTTATAACTTCAACTTTTATTTTAGATTCAGGTCTTACATGTGTAGATTCATTACATGGGTATACTGCATGATGCTGAGATTTAGGGTACACTTGATTGTGAGCATAGAACCCAACAGTTAGTTCTTTAAACTTTGCCCTCCTCCCCCTCATCTAGTGGCCTCAGTGTCTAAAATCACTTCTGAGAGAAAAAGAAAGCATGTACCAGAAGAAGGTAAAAAGTAAAAATATATATAAGACATAGAAGGGTAAGAGGAATAGAGGAAATTATGAGAAAGGGTAAAAAATTAATGAAAAATAATTATTGGCAAAGTAGTTAATATAAGAGACATACAGTTCTAGCTAACTATTTGTAATTTCTAAACTCAAAATAAATCTGTCCAGATGGATGGATGAGTGGATGAATGGTGGGTGATGGATGGATAGCCGCAGATATTCAAGATGTGATCATAGATTGATAGCTGTTGAAATGAATTGAATAAGGAAGAGCACATTCCAAATTTCTGAACAGTCATGCACTACAATTCCCAGATGAAGGCTTTCTTTTTCCATGTGTCTTTGTCATTTTCCTTTTATGTATTACCACCTGGCGCCCTTTTGTTCCCCAGCCCAGCCCCATAAGAATGCAAGTTGCTTGGCAACTGATCCATTCACTCAAGTGTCTCAAGGAAATAACCCTAGTTCCTAGGATAGTGCATGATCCAAGTTATTATAGTAAGTTCTAGTGTTTATACCTAAGTCTGAAGAGATAATCTCTGTTCACAGTACTTCCATTGCAGTCTATGAAAATCCATGTACAAGCCAAAAAATGTAAATAAGAGCAATATGACCTGTTCTTTCTTTCAAGAACTATTAATTTGAAAGTATATGAACAGATACTGGTGCAAGTTAGTCTGGTGCTGAAATATTATTTGGTCAAATAAAACCAAGAAAATGTGTGAATGCTTATAGGCAAAAAAGAAGATATTTAATAGATATTTCCAGTATTTTAAGTAACAGAGGTCATACAAGCCATGCATTGTGATTAAAATGCTGTATTTTTTTAATCTGAAACTTCAGCCTTTCCAAACTAAAGCTTAGAAACATACAAATATGTATACACATACCCTTCTAGCTATTTTTCACATTTTAGAGAAAGCAGTAAAACACAAAGAGGAAAGTAATATATTACTGTTTGCCTCAAAGGTTTTAGGGCTCATAGAACTAAAGACAGGGATCATCTCTTCAGAGCTACAAGGCATAGAGAATGGAAAGAGTCCATTGGTTTATACGGACACACTTATTAGCCAAGAGTACATAAATCTGCTAAGCAAGAGACACAGAAGGGTGGCTTGGAATGTTTCTATTCCATTACAAAACACATTGTCTTTCAGTATGCTAGAAGGAAAGCTACCACACCTAGCATAAGGCCAGGTTCACCTCCTTATATTCATTACAGCTAAACAAAAAAAAATTGTAACCTTATTTTCTCCCTCAAGAGGCATGTTACTATGTGCAGGAACTCTTTATAAAGTAATTATTCCCTTTCCCCCAGATTGAACCATTAGACTCTCATATGTAGAGTATCTTATAGAAAAAAACATATATCTTTATTATTTATTGATATGAAACATAAGCGTGAAGGATTGAGTGAGTAAAGCTCAGACACCTCTACAAAAACTTCTGCAAAACTAATGAAATCGATACACAGAAGTATGGGATCATTATGGGGGCAGTTTCCAGGTCTAAAGCGATGAAGTTTTAGTTTGAAAGGCATAACTTTTATTATTTTATTTTGTAATTTAAGTAGTATGTAATAATGAAGTCTTCTGCTATTCTGTACTAAGTGGTATTATCCCAGTCCACCCAGAATCTGGCAACAGAATCAGAACATTTTACTCTGAGTTAAGAATACCGAAAATATGTATACCTAAATTAAGGCAATCAGATTATGTATTTCTTTCAACTAACAAATTGGTAAAGATTTTGAAGGATCATGCCCACTACTGCAGAGGAGTCAGAAAGATCAGCATTTTCACGTACTATTAGTAGAAGTGTAATTTGATGTAAATTTTTGGGAGGAAACTTGTCAACATACATCAATATTTTTTAATGTGCACATTATTTAATCTAGAAATTTAATTGCTAGGAATTAACTCTTAGCAAATTTGGATACTGAGGGATAATTCAAAAGATGTTCATAAAAGGTAGTTTATAATGGCCAGGTGCAGTGGCTCACGCCTACAATCCCAGCACTCTGAGAGGCCAAGGCAGGTGGATTGCTTGAATCCAGGAGTTCAAGATAAGCCTGAGCAACATAGCAAAAACCTGTCTCGACTGAAAATACAAAAATTAGCCAGGTGTGGTGGTACATACCAGTAGTCCCAGTTACTCAGAAAGCTGAGGTGGGAGAATCACTTGAACCTGGGAGGCAGAGGTTGCAGTGAGCAGAGCTCACGCCACTGCACTCCAGCCTGGGCAATAGAGAGAAACCCCGTCTCAAAAAAAAAAAGTAGTTTATAAAAATAGTTCTAAAAGAAAACAACTTATATTAATATTTTTAACAACAGGAAATTTGTTCAGACATTCATTAAACGAATTTTTTGCACATATACCACATCACAGTCTTCTGATAATACACTAGTAAATTTTTAAAGTTATTTACTTTTAAAAGAGCAAAAGTAAGGAAAACTCAAGTAAGGAAAACAGACAGAATTTAAAATATGTAATTTATAAACAGAACAGGGGCAGTTGATTCTATTGATATGGGATATAAGAGAGGATTCAAGTGTGAATGTGAAGCTTTTGGCCTAAGCAACTGAGTGAACAGCACTGGTGAATCTCTAAGAAAAAAAAATAATCACTTTATGTGACCCTGTGCTGTACCCCTGGGAAAAGGAAGGTAATGAAAAGCCCAGAGACGTTTAAGGAACACTAAAGAAAGAGGAAATGTGTGCCTAACTCCCCAAGAAAGCTGGAGGAAACACTAAGGAATCCAGCACACAGAAAACAATAACCACAGAGCTGGAGCGGCTGGCCTAGTCTAGGCCCATCTGGAAGCGGGCATCAGAGGTAGCCTTTGGGCCGCCAGAGATGAGTTTCTGAGAAAGAGTAGGGAGGCCCAACGGAGTCTTGTGATCCAGAAAAGGGGCTACAGAGTAACTTAAGAAGGCCTGGTGATGGGTGTCACAGCAGGAGGACTGTGGACAAATCAAAAGGAACCTGTTAGAGGTCTGAGAACTGAGTGGGCTGGAAGTCTGTTGCTCACTAGTGTCACGGCACAGCTTCCAGTGTTCAACACAAGAACAAAAGATAGGGAGGTGGGGAGCCTCAACTATGCTTACTCCCTGAAATGCTTGGATGTTACGGAATTGATGGTGCACCAGAAAAAGATTAAATCTACCATTCAAAATAAAGGCCCAGATAAGTCCAGGTTGAGTTATAGAAAAATTAATATTATTCCTTTTCCTTCCTTCCTTCCTTCCTTCCTTCCTTCCTTCCTTCCTTCCTTCCTTCCTTCCTTCCTTTCCTTCCTTCCTT
>NC_045436.1:65813525-65826018 GCF_002776525.5 Piliocolobus tephrosceles
TTCCTTCCTTCCTTCCTTCCTTCCTTCCTTTCCTTCCTTCCTTCCTTTCCTTCCTTCCTTCCTTCCTTCCTTCCTTCCTTCCTTCCTTTCCTTCCTTCCCTCTTTCCCTCCCTCCTTCTTTCCTTCCCCCCTGCCTCCCCTTCTTCCCTCCTTCCCTCCCTCCTTCCTTCCTTCTTCCCTCCTTCCCTTCCTCCCTGCCTCCCTTCCTTCCCTCCCTCCGTCTTTCTTTCCTTTCTTCCTTCTTTTCTTCCTTCCCCTTTTCATTCTTTTTTACTTTTTGCATACTGGAGTTTGAGACTGATAAATCCATACCCAAGATATGAAACCCAAATGTCATCTAGGTGCTGTAGCTTGTGGGCCCTGGGAAAGTCCTGCTTGATAATTGCCCCCTAACACTTCTGGATTAATTGCTGTACTTTCAAGTGACAAAATTTGAGCCCACCTCTATCTGAGACTTGGGGACTTCCCAAGGAGGTGGACACGGGTGGCACTGCAGCAAGGTGCCTTCACCACACCTACCCCACTGACCTGTCTAATCTACTTTCAGTGGGCCAGTATATGTGCTCATTTGTACATGTGCTACTGATGAGGCAATGTTTTAATAGAAGGAAATTTTCATGACTCAATATTTGAAAAAAATAGACTGATTCATAGGAAGAAAGTGTCAACATCCTTACCACTAACTAAAAGGTACTTCTGTGCCTACAGGATTTTTCCTACCTCTGTACAGGGAATGTCCATGGTGAGAAGGATAATCATGAGACTATTATGGGTTAACAGAAATTCCCCCTGAAAAACACCCAAATGCTTTGGTTCTAGCTCAGTCCTAACCTTGTCAGAGGCAAGATGTGTCCCAGGGTCAGATGTGTCTTCACTTATATATTAAAAAATGAGATTTTGATTTTTCACTAAATCCCTAGTAAAGTCAGTGACTATAAACAAATCCCCCAGAGTGAGAAACATCTGTGAAAATGAATACCAAAATGACCCACATCTGTCTCAGCAGTCAGGCTTACTGGTACTTCACAACAGATCCTTTTTCCTAAGATGTTTTTGGAAAGGAAAGGTAAATGGAGCCTGCTGGAACACCACCTTGAAAATGGCCTCATCACAATAAAAGCCCTGGAAGTTATACCAATAACAGACTTAAACACTAAACACAGTTATAAATTCTAAAGTCACTCACACCAATTCCCTCACCCATTGATCAAAGACCTGGCTCTCATTAACTTCTAAAAGAAAACATGAAAAGTTCTCAGAATATTAGTTTCATTTCTGAGTTGATTACGCTAAGATCTCATCATCGGCAGTTTTCCCAGGCAAGATGGCCAAATAGGAACAGCTCCAGTCGGCAGCTGCCAGAGAGACCAACACAGAAGGTGGGTGATTTCTGCATTTCCAACTAAGGTACCCGTTTCATCTCATTGGGACTGGTTAGACAATGGGTGCAGCCCATGGAGGGTGAGCTGAAGCAGGGTGGGGTGTCGCCTCACCCAGGAAGCACAAGAGGTCGGGGAACTCCCTCCCCTTGCCAGGGGAAGCTGTGAGGGACTGTGCCATGAGGGACGGTGCTATCTGACCCAGATACAACACTTTTCCCACAGTCATTGCAACCCACAGACCAGGAGATGCCCTCAGGTGCCTACACCACAAGGGCCCCGGGTTTCAAGCACAAAACTGGGTGGCTGTTTGGGCAGACATCGACCCAGCTGCAGGAGTTTATTTTCTTACCCCAGTGGCACCTGAAACCCCAGCGAGACAGAAGTTTTCACTTCCCTGGAAAGGGGGCTGAAGCCAGGGAGCCAAGTGGTCTGCCTGGGCAGATCCCACCCCAATGGAGCCCAGCAAGCTAAGACCCACTGGCTTGAAATTCTCACTGCCAGCACAGCAGTCTGAAATCGACCTGGGATGCTCCAGCTTGGTGAGGGGAGGGGCATCCACCATTACTAAGGCTTCAGTAGGTGGTTTTCCCCTCACACTGTAAACAAAGCCCCCCAAGAAGTTCGGACTGAGCAGAGCCCACTAGAGCACTACAAAGCCGCTGTAGCCACATGCCTCTCTAGATTCCTCCTCTCTGGGCAGGCCATCTCTGAAACAAAGGCAGCAGCCCCAGTCAGCAGCTTATAGATAAAACTCCCATCTCCCTGGGACAGGGCACCTGGGGGAAGGGGCAGCTGTGGGTGCAGCTTCAGCAGACTTCAATGTTCCTGCCTGCCGTCTCTGAAGAGAGCAGTGGATCCCCCAGCACAGTGCTCAAACTCTGCGACGGGACAGACTGCCTCCTTAAGTGGGTTCCTGACCCAAATGACTCCTGATGGGGAGACACCTCCCAGCAGGGGTCAACAGACACCTCATACAATAGAGTTCTGGCTGGCATCTGGCAGGTGCCCCTCTGGGATGAAGCTTCCAGAGGAAGGAACAAGCAGCAATCTTTGTTGTTCTGCAGTGTCCGATGGTGATACCAGGCAATCAGGGTCTGGAGTAAACCTCCAGTAAACTCCAAAAGACCTGCAGAACAGGGGCCTGTTTGAAGGAAAACTAACAAAAAGAAAGCAATAGTATCAACATCAACAAAGAGGACGACCACGCAAAAACTCCATGAGAAGGTCACCAATAGCAAAGACCAAATGTAGATAACTCCACTGAGATGAGGAAAAACCAACGCAAAAACGCTGAAAATTCAAAAAAACAGAAAGTCTCTTCTCCTCCAAAAGATCGCAACTCCTCACCAGCAAGGGAACAAAAATGGACGGAGAATGAGTTTCACGAATTGACAGAGGTAGGCTTCAGAAGGTGGGTAATAACAAACTCCTCCAAGCTAAAGGAACATGTTCTAACCCAATGCAAGGAAGCTAAGAACCTTGATAAAAGGTTAGAGGAGTTGATAAGTAGAATAACCAGTTTAGAGAAGAACACAAATGACCTGATGGAGGTGAAAAATACAGCACAAGAACTTCATGAAGCATACACAAGTTTCAAAAGCCAAATCAATCAAGTGAAAGAAAGGATATCAGTGATTGCAGATCAACTTAACGAAATAAAGTGTGAAGACAAGATTAGAGAAAAAAGAATGAAAAGGAATGAATAAAGCCTCCAAAAAAGACAAGACTATGTTAAAAGACCAAACCCACATTTGATTAGTGTACCTGAAAGTGATGGGGAGAATGGAACCAAGTTGGAAAATGCACTTCGGGATATTATCCAGGAAAACTTCCCCAACCAAGCAAGACAGGCCAACATTCAAATTCAGGAAATACAGAGAAGACCACAAAGATACTCCTTGAGAAGACCAACCCCAAGACATATAAATGTCAGATTCACCAAGGCTGAAATGAATGAAAAAAACGTTATGGGCAGCCAGAGAGAAAGGTTGGGTTACCCACAAATGGAAGGCCATCAGGCTAACAGGGGATCTCTCTGCAAAAACCCTACAAGCCAGAAGAAAGTGGGGGCCAATATTCAACATTCTTAAAGAAAAGAATTTTCAATCCAGAATGTCATATCTAGCCTAACTAACCTTCATAAGTGAAGAAGAAATAAAATCCTTTACAGATAAACAAATGCTGAGAGATTTTGTCACCACCAAGCCTGCCTTACAAGAGCTCCTGAAGGAAGCACTAAATCTGGAAAGGAAAACTGGTACCAGCCACTACAAAAACAAACCAAAATTTAAAGACCATCAATACTATGAAGAAACTACATCAACTAATGGGCAAGATAAACAGCTAGCATCATAATGACAGGATCAAATTCACACATAACAATATTAACCTTAAATGTAAAGGGGCTAAATGCCCCAATTAAAAGGCACAGACCAGCAAATTGGATAAAGAGTCAAGACCCATAGGTGCTGTATTCAGGAGACCCATATCATGTGCAAAGACACACATAAGCACAAAATAAAGAGATGAAGATTTACCAAGCAAATGGAAAGCAAAAAAAAGCAGGGGTTGCAATCCTAGACTCTGATAAAACAAACTTTAAACCAACAAAGATTAGAAAAACAAAGAAGGGCATTACATAATGGTAAAGGGATCAATGCAACAAGAAGAACTATCCTAAATATACATGCACCGAATACAGGAGCACCTAGATTCATAAAGCAAGTTCTTAGAGATGTACAAAGAGACTTAGATTTCCACACAATAATAGTGGGAGACTTTCACACCCCACTGTCAATATTGGACAGATCAACAAGACAGAAAATTAACAAGGATATTCAAGACTTGAACTTAGCTGTGGACCAGCGGACCTAATAGACATCCACAGAACTCTCCACCCCAAATCAACAGAATATACATTCTTCTTAGCACCGCATAGCACTTGTTCTAAAATCAACTACATAATTGGAACTAAAACACTCCTCAGCAAATGCAAAAGAATGGAAATCATAACAGTCAGTGCAATCAAATTAGAACTCAGGATTAAGAAACTCACTCAAAACCACACAACTACATGGAAACTGAACAATCCGCTCCTGAATGACTACTGAGTAAATAACGAAATTAAGGCAGAAATAAATAAGTTATTTGAAACCAATGAGAACAAGGACACAAAGCACCAGAACCTCTGGGACACAGCTAAAGCAGTGTTTAGAGGGAAATTTATAGTACTAAAACGCCCAAATGAGAAAGCGAGAAACATCTGAAATTGATACCCTAACATCACAACTAAAAGACCTAGAGAAGCAAGAGCAAACAAATTCAAAAGCTAGCAGAAGACAAGAAATAACTAAGATCAGAGCAGAACTGAAGGAGATAGAGACACGAAAACACCCTTCAAAAACATCAATTAATCCAAGAGCTGTTTTTTTGTAAAGATTAAAAAACAGACCACTAGCCACACTAATAAAGAAGAGAAGAGAGAAGAATCAAATAGACACAACAAAAAATGATAAAGGGGATATCACCATCGATCCTACAGAAATACAAACTACCATCAGAGAATACAATAAACATCTCCACACAAATACACTACAAAATCTTGGAGAAATGCATAAATTCCTAGACACATACACCCTCCCAAGACTAAACCAGGAAGAAGTTAAATCCCTGAATAGACTAATAACAAGTTCTGAAATTGAGGCAGTAATGAATAGCCTACCAACCAAAAAAAGCCCAGGACCAGACAGATTCACAGCCAAATTCTACCAGAGGTACAAAGAGGGGCTGGTACCATTCTTTCTGAAACTATTCCAAACAATAGAAAAAGAGGGATTCATCCCTAACTCATTTTATGAGGCCAGCAGCATCCTGATACCAAATCTTTGCTGGCAGAGACACAACAAAACAAGAAAATTTCAGACCAATATCTCTGATGAACATCAATGCAAAAATCCTCAACAAAATACTGACAAACCAAATCCAGCAGCACATCAAAAAGCTTATCCACCATGATAAAGTTGGCTTCATCCCTGGGATGGAAGGCTGGTTCAACATACACAAATCAATAAACATAACCCATCACATAAACAGAACCGATGACAAAAACCACATGATTATCCCAATAGATGCAGAAAAGGCCTTGGATAAAATTCAACACCCCCTCATGCTAAAAACACTCAAGAAACTAGGTACTGATGGAACATATCTCAAAATAATAAGAGCTATTTATGAAAAACCCACAGCCAATATCATACTGAATGGGCAAAATCTGGAAGCATTCCATCTGAAAACAGGCAGAAGAAAATGATGCCCTCTCTCACCACTCCTATTCAACATACTATTGGAAGTTCTGGCCAGGGCAATCAGGCAAGAGAAACAAATAAAGGTATTCAAATAGGAACAGAGGAAATCAAATTATCTCGGTTTGCAGATGACATGATTGTATATTTAGAAAACCCCATCATCTCAGCCCAAAAACTCCTTAATCTGATAAGCAATTTCAGCAAAGTCTCAGGATACAAAATCAATGTGCAAAAATCACAAGCATTCCTATACACCAATAATAGACAGAGAGCCAAATCATGAGTGAACTCCCATTCATAATTGCTGCAAAGAAAATAAAATACCTAGGAATCCAACTTACAAGGAACATGAAGGACCTCTTCAAGGCGAACTACAAACCACTCCTCAAGGAAAAAAGAGAGGACACAAACTAACGTAAAAACATTCCATGCTCATGGATGGGAAGAATCAATGTCGTGAAAATGCCCATACTGCCCAAAGTAATTTATAGAGTCAACACTATTGCTACCACTGACTTTCTTCACAGAATTAGAAAAAAACTACTTTAAATTTCATATGGAACCAAAAAAGACCCCATATAGCCAAGACAATCCTAATCAAAAAGAACAAAGCTGGAGGCATCATACTACCTGACTTCAAACTATACTACAAGGCTACAGTACCCAAAACAGCATGGTCCTGATACCAAAACAGATATATACACCAATGGAACAGAACAGAGGCCTCAGAAATAACACCACACATCTGCAGCCATCTGATGTTTGAAAAATCTGACAAAAACAAGCAATGGGGAAATGATTCCCCATTTAATAAATGGTGTTGGGAAAACTGGTTAGCCATATGCAGAAAACTGAAACTGGACCCCTTTCTTACACCTTATACAAAAATTAACTCAAGATGGATGAAAAACTTAAGTGTAAAACCTAAAACCATAAAAAACCCTAGAAGAAAACCTAGGCAATACCATTCAGGACATAGGCATGGGCAAAGACTTCATGACTAAAAAACCAAAAACAATGACAACAAAAGACAAAATTGACAAATGGTGTCTAATCAAACTAAAGAGCTCTCTGCACAGCAAAAGACATTATCATCAGAGTGAACAGGCAAACTACAGAATAGGAGAAAACTTTTACAATCCATCCATCTGACAAAGGTCTAATATCCAGAATCTACAAGGAACTTAAACAAATTTACAAGAAAAAAACAAATAACCCCATCCAAAAGTGGGCGAAGGATATGAACAGACACTTCTCAAAGGAAGACATTTATGCAGCCAACAAACATATGAAAAAAAGCTTATCATCACTGGTCATTAGAGAAATGCAAATCAAAACCAAAATGAGATACCATCTCACGCCAGTTAGAACGGTGATCATTAAAATGTCAGGAAACAACAGATGCTGGCAAGGCTGTGAAGAAATAGGAATACTTTTACACTGTTGGTGGAAGTATAAATTAGTTCAACCATTGTGGAAGACTGTATGGCGATTCCTCAAGGATCCAGAACCAGAAATACCATTTGACCCAGCAATCCCATTACTGAGTATATACCCAAAGGATCGTAGATCATTTTACTGTAAAGATACATGCACACATATGTTTATTGCAGCACTATTCACAATGGCAAAGACTTGGAACTAACCCAAATGCCCATCAATGATACACTGGATAAAGAAAATGTGGCACATATACACCATAGAATACCATGCAGCCATAATTAAGAATGAGCTCATGTCCTTTGCAGGGACATGGATGAAGCTGGAAACCATCATTCTCAGCAAACTAACACAGGAACAGAAAACCAAACACCACATGTTCTCACTCATAAGTGGGAGTCGAACAGTGAGAACATATGGGCACAGGGAGGGGAACATCACACACTGGGGCCTGTTGAGGGGTGGGGTGCAAGGGGAGGGATAGCATTGGGAGAAATATCTAATGTAGATTATGGGTTGATAGGTGCAGCAAACCACCATGGCACATGTATACCTATGTAACAAACCTGCACATTCTGCACATGCGTCCCAGAACTTAAAGTATAATTTTTAAAAATCATGAAATATAGAAAAGAATGAATGTTAGAATAGTATAGATAAGATGCCCATCTTCCAGTAATCCTCATTACATTCTCACTAATTACATACTTACAATTAATACCTTTGTGCCAGATGATGCCTTCAGAAGGAAATAGTTCATTCTAAAATCGCTAAACTCTTTTTCCAAGCCAATATGAGATGTTCAACCACTTTAAGTTTATTTGGAGTGTGGTAGGGATATTTTCTTGGATTGAAAATTGAGTTAAGATAGTTCCTTGTATAGAGTATCAATTTAGCTGAACATTTTTTTTAAGTAGACCTTTCCACATGCCTGTTTTTGAGCTCCTGAAAAAATGGAAAATAAGAGTTGAAGCTATGATACAACTATCAGGAATTCAAAAATCACTTTGTAAATCACTAAGGATTTGCAGTGTAATCCTTGTAAGTATTCAGTCAGATAGTCTGGTCGAGGTTATAAGATTCTACAAACACTCAGCACAACCATTTGAGAGTTATGTGCTGTTGTGTGGTCTTAACTACATCACAACCATAATAAGTTGTATGTAGGTCTTTTGTGTTTGTTTGTTTATTTGTTCTTTTCTACCTCTGCTCTAACTTTTCATTTAAAGCCAAATAAGAACATCAAATTAAAACATTAACTCAAGAGACAGAGCAGCAGGAAATTCTGAGGTTAGGTTTCTCATTGCAATTTTAACTTTCCCATGATAGACATTTTCTGTGCTCATTAGCATCTTACATGTGTAGCTTTGTATAAAGAGTCAGATTCTAACTTCAGTTACACCCATTTTATTTTTACTGAAAATGTAAGGGGGAGTTAATGAAGAATTAAAGTAGTGCCAGAGGTGAGCAGGCTGGAAAGCAAATGCTGAGGGAGATGGTTATGGGAGGCACACAAATAGGGGAGCCCGGAAAAGGAAATATGAGGCACAGATGGAATTGTGTTAGTGAATGCGCAATTGCATTTCAAGATTTCTTCATATGCATGTTTTCATGTACTTCTTTTCAAATAACTGTTAAACAACAATTTGAACCACATTAATTTTATTTATTTTTTATTTATATAGAACTTGAGCGTTTGGTTCACTGTGATTTCACCTCTTGCTTATAAATCTTCTGACCAGTCATTAACTGCTTGTAAAGTCCTGGCACCTCATATATTGTCACTTAATTATGTTATGCTACAGTGGGCTTCCTAGGAGGCAAAAATTCTACACAAAAACACTTATAAAGAAAGCCAGGGCAGACAGCCTGACTAAGCCAGTAAGAATAAAAATTGTTGCTGACAAGGGAATAGAATTGACAACTAAAGCTTTCTCAACCAAAGGGGAAAATGAATAGCCAAGACATTTGAATTGTTGAAGGAAAGGATGTTTCAGATCTAGGCGAGGGGGAGGAACAGAGCATAAAACTGGAAATAGAAGATTAACCACTAAGCCTTCTCAGAATGAATCATAAAGAGAGAAAAAGGATTATTAGCCCAAAGGATCGAGGCAGGAAGGGCTCAGGGCAAAGCTTCCTGGTGCATCCGGTCTTCAGGTCTAAGATGTTGGAAACCGTTCCTTGCTGGAAGAAGCACCTCATTGGTATAGCCTGCCCAAGACATTAGGGAATAAAAAAGAACTGAAGAAAAACTCATTTGAATTTCAGGACACTATTAAGTTTTTTAAAACTCTGTTATTTCCGTGATAATATGTGATGCTACTGAAGATGTGGTAAAACTGGCACCCACATATTACTGGGAGCAGCATCAACTGGTACAATCCTTTTGAAAAATAATTAAACAATACAATACAAATCCAAAACCATACAACTGTTAATAGCTTTAATGTAGAATTTTCTTTTCTGGTCATCTATCCTATAGAAATATTCTAAATATTTTTAAAAAATCTCTATTCACAGAAATACTCCTGACAACACTTGATATGAAGTGAAAAAACAGTAACAAGCTAAATATCCAATAATAAAATAAAACTTTAGTAAAATATTCTTGTACATTCACTCAACGAAATAAAAATCTATCACAAAAATCCTGATTATTGAAATACACAGCACCACCTAGGAAGTATTCCTGCCTCCCCACAACTCCCACAAAACAGTAAAACTTGAATCAAGCTTTTCAATGAAACTTCTAATTTATAGGAAAAACCAGATTGAAAGGAACAAGACAAACTGTCCATAAGTAAGCAACTCAAGAACTATGGACAATTGATTTAGCTTCTTTAATAATCTGGTGATCTAGGGGAAGGGAAGGAGGAGTTCATCTCTCGAAGAGTTCCGTGTTTCATTGAACGTTTGGTGATGATGGAAATGTTCCGCATCTGTGCTGTTCAATATGGCGGTCACTACTGAGCCCTTGAAATGTAGCTAGTGTGATTTACGGTCTGACTTTCTTAATCTCATTTCATTTTAATAATTTAAATTTAAAAATCCACTTTTGGCCAGTGGCTACCATATTAGATGACACAGTTCTAGATTTAAAAGATTTAAAGAGACACGCAACTATATGCAATGTGTAGATTTTGTTGGATTCCAAAGCAAACAGACTTGGAAAGACCTGTCTGAGTCTTTCAGGGAAATTGAATATAGCCTGAGTTAGATGTTAATTCTGTTTAGTGTAATAAAGGTATTGTGGTGGTTATGCCATAAACTTAAGTTATTTTTTAGAGACTCATGCTGAAATGTTTAGAGATAAAATGTCAAAATGTCACAATGCCTGGGATTTGCTTTAAAATGCTTCTACCCCAGGCACCGTAGCTCATGCCTGTAATCCCAGCACTTTGGGAGGCTGAGGCAGGTGGATCACTTGAGGTCAGGAGTTCAAGACCAGCCTGGCCAACATGGTGAAACCCCATGTTTACTAAAAATATCAAAATTAGCTAGGCGTGGTGGCAGGCACCTGTAATCCCAACTACTTGGGAGGCTGAGGAGAGAGGATCGCTTGAACTAGGAAGCAGAGGTTGCAGTGAGCCGAGATCACACCACTGCATTCCAGCCTAGGCGACAGAGGAACACTCTGTCTCAAAAAAAAAAAAAAAAAAAAAAAAAAAAATGCTTCTACCAAGGAGAGAGAAAAGAGAGGGATGAAGTAAATGTTGTAAAATGTGGATAATTGTTTAATCTGGGTGAGGTGTATGTAGGGTCATTATAGTTTCTCTTTTTGTGTGTATATTTGAAAGATTTTTATAATAATAATTTCTAAAATTCATAATTACATAAAAAATGCTTATCAATAATATTAATTGAAAAGGCAGAATATAAGCTTGTCCATTCAACATTACTATGACCATTAACTAGTAATGCATTAACGTGTTGATGCTGAGTTGCAAGTCATCTGTTAAGATGTTCAAATTTGCAATGATTTTAGTGAAGAGCTAAAATATAGTTTCATGCCAGAAAATGTTTATGGGAATATTTTAAGCATGTTCAAGTGTGGCAGGAAAAAGAACGTGTGAGAATCACTGTAACAAACACATACACCTATCCATACACACCCATATACCATTAAAAAAAAAAAAAAACCTACATACAAACACACAGTATCATTTATTCCATAATGGTGGTTTGGTTTTGCTCATGGAATTGAACTAGATAAAGAACAGACAAATTTTTGTAATGTGATTAGGTTACTTATAATAAGATTAAAACCACATTTAAATTAAATTTAACTTTTTAAAAAGTGAGATCTGTGGTTTGATATATGGAATTATTCTTAATAGACCCCCAAACTTTAATTGCCAAGACACAAATCTATTTCACCAGAACCCTGCCCCTTTTTCAGAGGCATATGAATAGAATAGGATAAAGATATTCACATATTTGCAAATTTAACGTCATATAAAGAGAAATATAATGCAATGTGAAAAGAAAGGGGATGTTTATATGACCTTAGAACTCAAATTCTTACATCTTCTGACCTTAGTGGTAATATTTAATGATAAAAATAACATCATTTAAATAATGTTTAATATAGCCAGGCATTGTTTTAAGCACTTTATTTATGGTAACTCATCTAACTCTCACAACCCTTTGTGGTATGAAATATTGCTATCTCAATTTTAAAGCTGGCAAAACTAAGACACAGAGAAATTAAGTAACTTGTCTAAGATCACACAGCCAGCAAGTAGTGAAGCCAAGATTTAAACCTAGTATTTCTGCTCTAGAGTCCATGCTTTTAGGCACTATGCCACACTGGCTCAAGTAATCGTTCTATTGACTTCATTCACTCACAAGTTGAGAATCAAATATCTGTTTCTCGCTGCCACGTCCACCCCTCCTCATGCAGGCCAGGGAGCCATGGACTTTCTACCACCTTATTAAAACAAAAGTAGCTGGGCGCAGTGTTTCATATCTGTAATCCCAGCACACTGGGAGGCTGAGGCAGGAGAATAGCTTGAGCCCAGGAGTTTAAGACCAGCCTGGGCAACATGGTGAAACTCTGTCTTTAAAAAAAAAAAAAAAAAAAATTAGCTGGGCATGGTGGTGTGTGCCTGTAGTTCCAGCTACTCAAGAGGCTGAGGCGGGAGGATCACTTGAGCCCAGGGAGTCAAGACTGCAGTGAGCTGAGATTATGCCACTGCACTCCAGCCCACGCAACAGAATGAGACCAAAAAAAGTAGTTGAGCCAAAGAGAGGCACGTTAGCTGCCATTATTGCTATTGCTATTACTATTATATTATATCATATTATATTATGTTATGTTATATTATATTATATTATATTATATTATATTATATTATATTATATTAT
>NC_045436.1:65826028-66006446 GCF_002776525.5 Piliocolobus tephrosceles
ATATTATATTATATTATATTATATTATATTATATTATATTATATTATCACTTACATCTGAGCCAAATTCCCACTCAGTCCTTGGTAACTAAATCTCCCCTCCATGAATAATGAATCATCCTCATAGTCTTACCCTCAATGGGCTTCAGTTAACTTTGAAGACAGATCAGTTCAGGTGATGCAATATTGGTTTGTAGGGAAGCAAAGTAATGATTTCTAACCAGGTCTAACCATGCAACAGATGTTTTACATATGGTGCTTTTAAAAGAACAAGTAAGGGTTTTCTTTCTGCTAAGTTAGTTTTTTGAATACCTGAAGTTCAGTCTTTTAAAGAGAACCATTTTTGGGGTAGGTTAAGGGACATATTTCTAACTGATAATAAACAGAACACTGTCCTGTTAGAGTATGTGGAGTATAGTATTATCTTATTTTACTGTTGAGGTCATTTTAAGACAGCAATCATAGCACCTTGCTACTTCTTGGATCAGAGAGACATGCAGAGTTTTTTGGCCCTGTATACATGATCTTAGGTAGCTGTGCTTTTTGAGTTCCCACACTTGTCTTTTTAATGATAGTCTTCTGGTGTCCTCAGTAGAGTTTATCAGTTGTCACATCCGTTGATGTTCTTAGTGCCCTTTCTCTAGCAATCATCCCTCTCCTAATTTGTGGCTTCTAATTTGCTATAGTTTGGGAAACCACTCATGCCATAAGTATGAATCTATAAATGTACTTATGCATAAATTTATAAATGTGTATACACTTATCCCTTTCCACAAAGGATGTATGGTGGCTTTTTAAAATTATGCAGTTACAGAAAGAATAATTTTTGAAGGAATTTGAACAAAAGGAAAATAAGAATAGATAAATAATAAAGCCAAGGTAGGTAACACACGCAGACTGCATGCTCTGTAGCTCTCTGTAATTGCTACTGCTAGGTAGCAAATAAAGCTCTGGATTTCCTGGAAGCCAAAGCAAACGTAAAAAGGCATTCCATTAGTTACAGGTTCACAATGCTCAGAAAATAAAAACACACCGGCTATTCAGAAAAAGTACTACCACTCTTAATATTAAGACCTAAGAGAATTTTTTCATCGTATTCATAAAGAAGGGTAATATAGGATAGAATAATGTCTTCAATGGCATTCTGACAATAGCTAATGTAATATATTCCAAATAGTGCTTGTTATGAAATCACTTAATATAAGCCAAAAGCAAAAACCCAAGCAAATAACATCTTAAAAAAGCAAGCATAGCAAGGAACTAAGAGACTTTTAGTAAGTAACGTGCACGAACTTCACTATATGGGCTGTGTAGTCACTATTTTCCTTGATGGAAGGCTGTTGGCATATACCTCTTAATTGGTGGTCATATTCCAGATATGTAGGTTTATAAACATGTATACATATTTTATGGATAAGTCTATTTCTTTTAGTTACTATACAATTAGAAAACATTAAATACTCCTAGCCACTAGATTTAGTTAGTCCTCAATTCCAGCCTCGTTGCTATCTTCATTTTATGAGAAGAGACAAAGAAGTTATCATTTCAACTCTTGTTATAATCGTCAGATTCCAAATCTTCAATAAAAAGATGACTGCCAGTTTTTAAAGAGAATTTCTAAATTTGTAAATTAGCGAAGTGAATTGAAGAGAAGACATACTCTCATTCACACGGTAACTAGGAGATATTCTTTCATTGTGAGCCCTTCTCTGAAGTGAATTTAATCAAAGTTTATTCAGTGAATTTCAAAGCAAATCCACCAGCCCACTTTACCTTCCATTTAGGTCCCTAACAACAGGATTTGAGGACTGCTCTTTACTTTAATTCTTTACTTGTGCGGTACCTACTGTATGTAGAGAATGTTTGCATGTTTGGATTCTCTGAACAACACAATGAATTCCCTACACGATACCGCAACACAATTTCTCAGCTATCAAGTAAAGCTTTTTTATCCTGCTGAGTTCAAAGTTCAAAATTTATTTCTTAGCTTAATGCAATGCTAGTGCAAGTGTGTTTAATATATTCATTCTAAATGCCATCAGAGGACGGTGGTGTCAACATTTTGGCTTTGTTTGGACAGCTTTTGTGCAAGTGCAAACACAGAGTGTATGAAATCTAATGAGATTAGGCGCTTACTGCAAAATTAAAGGCAGGCGACTAGACTTCAAAGACATTACCGCACTGCAAATCCCTGACAATATTTCTTGGGCCACTTCAGCAAACTAAAGTTTGAGAATCACCTTTACCAAAAGATTTTCTTCATAGCAACCCTTTATTAGAATACTTAATATTCCACACCTTCTAAAAAAATGCATGTTTTCTTATCTTTCTTTTTTTAAATCATCATTCAGGAACACTACAATTAAAGAGGATGAAATTAAATCAAGACGAGTGAGAATTAATCAAAAGTTTTTCACAGACCCAGAATTAAACATAAATCTTTTAAAAGCTGTGGGTTTTGAGGTGTTTTTATTGTTTGGCAAAAATACAGAAAACAATAAAAGAAATCTGACCTCATCACAAGATGATAATGAATCTTCTAATTTTTTTCAAAATAATTAACATTTAATAAGGGCTCACTATGTCCCAGACACTATTCTAAGTGATTTGTAGGTATTAAATTAATCCTAACCACAATCTTATAAGATTGTTAATATTATTAGTACCAATTTACAGATTTAAAAAACAGAGCTTACCAAAATTAAACTGTGGTTTATTGAACTAGAATAATAAACTGAGGGTACAATAGGAGATATAAGCTGAAAAAAATCAAGTAAGAAAATAATCTAATCACAAGCATTTTAACTTCAAACAAGAGATGACAAAAGACTCTTCAAGGAAAGGACAATGAACAAATCAGTAATACCTAAGACTCGCTGCTTCAGAGCATACATCAGAATATAAAAACAGCATGCAAGCTTCATTATGGCAATCCAGGGATAGCATGGTGAGGAAGAAGAAACAAAAAATCAGAGATCAGTTAACAGCCTTCTCACTTACAGGAGAAATGGAGGTATGAACAAAGGAGGAAGATGTTACAGATGACTCCAGTATCATAAGCCTGGTAAACAAGTGTCCAGAGTTGTCAATGATAATAATAGGCTAGTTGGGGAAAATGCAGGTTTGGAGAAAAACAACTAACTTCAGTTTGGGAACATAAATATTAGGTTGCATCATGTACAATTGCCATTTAACCATTTTTACCTATTAAATTAATAATTTCATATGACACAACCTAAGGTTTTGGGATATTCAAGTGGAGAGACTTCTGATAAGTGTTATGTCAGACATGTGTCGGTTACACTAAGAGCTGTATATATGGATTTAAGAGTCATCTAGACAGGGCTGATAACATGGAACTATGTCAGAGGTTACATTTCCAAGGGTAGCAAAGAGAACTGTCATGGATACTCACTGCTGGAAAACAGAAAGAAGCCAGTGACATGAGGATAAACAAAAAGCTCTGCCATCACTGACACTGAAGCCATAAATGACTAATGTTTCGGAGTGCAAAATCAGAAGCAAAAACATTGGGTACAGACCATGGTATAAGTGGTTACTGTCAAATGGCAATTGCAAGGCTGAGGCTGGCAGGGCTTGGGGGAGCAGGGGTAAGGAAATATGGGTATAAAGATGTATATACATGTTCCATGAGTTTATCCTTGAAAAGAAGATAAAGATGCTTCTTTTTCTTTCTTAATGAGATGACATTATAAATAAATGGGAGTGGAGACCACTTGGTACTTTCTTAAAGAAAGAGACCCAGATATTTTTAACAGCAAGAAAAAAAATTCTGTAATACATCAGCAAATAGTACTAAAGAGAAAAGGTTAAGAACATAATATCTGTTTACAGGAGACGGGATAACCCCCACCTAACGAGAACTCACAGCCCTAGAATGAGTGGAGATACTGCTGGATGACTGAAGATTCCCCAGGAGTGGGGGTATTTCTGCTCTGTGACTTCATGGTGCAGAAACTTTAAGAAAAATGTTTGATAGAAAGTGCCAGTGAAAATAATCTGCCCTTTTCCTTGGGTACGTACATTCTCAGAAATTATAATTGATAACGTCCACTAGGTGGTCTTGCTCCTACGTGCAGGTAGAAAGCAGAAGACAGTTCAGATGGGGGAAGGAGGAGTAATTGATGGTCTGAACAGGCTCCCCAAAATAGGTGGTTAGAGGATGACCAAGAGTTCTAAGAGGTCATTGGAAATTTTCAAAATTCAGTGAAGCTGCTGGGAGAGAAACTCTCAAAGGACAAATAGTAAATTACATGCCACTAGCAGGGAGTGTAGAGACAGAGCAAGATAATAATCACTAGTAAAAATCATCAAACCCTACTTCTACCAATTCCTTTATCCCCATCGCATGTTACTTACATACACACACACACACACACACACACAAACACACACACACACACACAGTCTGAGGGCCAGTATTACTTCTCATTCATATTTCTATTTTGCCAAGGACTTAGCACAGTGTCTCACACATAGTAGATGTTTAATAAAAATATTGGATGAATGGGGCAAACTCCTAAGAGGTTACTAGGTTGATAATTAGAATTTATAACATAACGACTTGCAAACAGATTAAATGATTAATGAAATTGAGCCCAATAATAACGAACATTTTGAGAGTACTTACTATGGGCTACATTTTTACATCAATTGCCTGATCTAATTTCCACAATGATCCTAAGAGGTAGAGATTATTACTATCATACTTTTACAACTGAGAAAAAAATGAGGCTTAAAGAGGTTCAATATACTCGCAAAGTCACACTGCTATTAAGAGGTAGCACAAGGATTCAAACTGGGAGTCTGCCAACGTCATCTTGTCTATAAAACATCTGGCCAAGTATCAGGCTTCTGTGAGGTGGAAGCTTCTTTACATAGACGCTGTCACATAGTACAATGCAGGTCCCAATACGACAGCTAGCCTGCAACCTGGCATTCGCACTGACTATGTGGCTTTATCTGAGACGCTTCACCTTTCTCTTTTCTTATTTGCTTAATAAGAAATTTGACAAGATCTTTAAAGTATCTTTCAGGTCTGAACTTCTGAGACTTTAGATTTATTCCTAATAATGGAATTAAAGATGGTTAAAATTCTTGCCCCATCTTGGTTGACTGACACCCAAAAGCACTGATAATCATATTCCACAAAACAGAGAGGTCTGAAAAAGCGTGAGCCTTAGGAAATTTAGTTGCTGCTCTTAGAAATTTTTGTCAATCTCAGACAACTATTAATGTCACCAGTGGACAGTAAAGCAAAGATTCTATAAAATTGTATGGTTTTCATTTGTCCAAACAAACAGACTACAAAAAAAGTAGCCACAGAGAAAGTATATGTCACTCTCACCATATCCTCTGGAGGGAGAGAATCACACATGAATTAAAACTGGGGGGTCTAGGCTAGACGCAGCGGCTCACACCTGTAACCCCAGCACTTTGGGAGTCCAAGGCAGGTGGATCACTTGAGGTCAGGAGTTCGAGACCAGCCTGGCCAACATGGTGAAACCCTGTTTCTACCAAAAATATAAAAAATTAGCCAGGCGTGGCCATGCACGCCTGCAATCCCAGCTACTCAGGAGGCTGAGGCAGGAGAATCACTTGAATCCAGGAGTTGGAGGTTGCAGTGAGCCAAAATCATGCCACTGCACTCCAGCCTGGGTGACAGAGTGAGGCTCTGTCTCAAAACAAAAAAACAAAACAAACAAACAAAAAACCTCAGGGGTCTAATACGAATGAGCACCTGTCCCCAAACAGTCATTTATTCAGTGATGCAACTTAGACAGTTTATCTTATGAGAAGGCATACATTTTTAAAACCAAGGGACTCATAGACAACAGTATTTTAAAACATAATACCAGACACCTATTAAACTACATCCTTCCAGCCACTAGGAGGTAGAGGCACAATATCCTGTCACCTAAATACAAAATTAACATGTTTATACTTGGACAGAAAAACACTTTCTTCACCCTTGGGCTAGTCAGAACATCAATTATTGAATTTTTCACAGCTCTCTACCACAGTCTTTCGAATGATGTTCAAATACTTCACAAGACTGGAACAATAGCTAGGAGACATAACTCTTTAGAGGAAGCAATGCACCTCCAGCCAAGAAAGTGGGAAAATCAAGCTCAAGTATCCAGGACCTGTAGGTGCACACTTAGTTACAGAATCCACAGTCATTGAAAAGGGGTCATTGCACTTTCATACAAAATAAAATGGGTGAGTGGATTCTGTTTAGTTTGCCCTGAGGAAATTGGTCCCTCCCAAAAAAGAATGTCCCCTAAAGATAAAGTTACTTCATATTTTGTTTTTGTTTTTGTTTTTGTTTTGTTTTGTTTTTTGAGACAGACTCTCTCCCTGTCACCCAGGCTGGAGTGCAGTGGTGTGATCTTGGGCTCACTGAGGCCTCTACCTCCTGCACTCAAGCAATCCTCCCATCTCAGCCTCCCAAGTAGCTGCGACAACCAACACACACCACCACACCCAGCTAATTTTTGCATTTTTTTGTAGAGTCAGGGCTTTGCCGTGGTAGCCAGGCTGCTCTTGAATTCTTGAGCTCAGGTGATCTACTGCCTTGGCCTCCCAAAGTGCTGGGATTATAGACGTGAGCCACCGCACCCAGCCAGGGAGGGGAGATGGTTGCAGGAGTTCTTATAGCAACTCATTATATATTGATTGCATTTAATATGTATAGAAGTAGATTGTCATCAACTAGAAAACTATTATTATCCTTGTTGTTTCTCTCTCTTTTAGCCTCTCCAAATAAACTCAGTCTGACCCAAACCTATAAGGTGCAACAAATTTCTTTTTCAGGAATTCCAAAGCCTTTTAAAATGCTAGATTACTTCTTCTATTCATTAGTAGAAGGGGGAAAATCCTGCTCTTAGCTGAAGCCAACAAAAAGTATTTGGCGAATCACTATAAAACACCAGAGAAAATGTAATGACCTCTCGTCTTCAGAAATTACTTAGCACTTTGCTTTGCAGTTAAATCATAGGGCATTATTTGCAGAAGGGAATAAGGACGAATAGTCTATTTTCTCATTAACTGATAGAGGGAGAAATGTAACAGCTCCCGTGACCATGTGAGTGTTAATTGAAAGGAAGTCTCACTTTCACAGGAAAACCGCCCTCAGTAATAAAGACGATGACTCTGACCCACTAGGTTGGCAGCTGTGTCCGGATTCTTGGGAAACCAACCCCTGTGGTTCACCTCACTCCCTGATAATGACAGGCCCTTGCTTTCCCCACAAGCCTGAAAAAGAAATAAAGGAAAAAAAAGAGAACATTCTAAAAATAAGAAGAAAGAAAAGGAGAGTAGTGTCCTTGCCAACGCTAGTAACCAAGAGGCCTAGAAAGAGATCACTGGATACCCTGCCATTTATTGCCCATTTCCAACCATAGGAAGCTAGGAGGAGATCTTGCCAAAGGGAAAAAAAAAAAAAAAGAAAGAAAAAATTTTCTGCATCCTTCCTGTTGACAGGAATAGAACAGAGTCACGTAACTCATTCTAGCTCCATTATTTTTCCCCTGCTGCGTAGAGTAGCTTTTTTAGGTCAAAGTTTTTAAGAAAAAGAATTTTAATTTTATCTTCAAGTTTTAAACCCCCACCTTTTATATATCTTCTACTTTCTTCCATTACCTCAAATGAATTTATAGAAATAAAAGACTGTTTTAATCACCTAATCTAAGAAGTTACGTTGTCTTCTTTAAATGGATCAAAGTTAAATAATTCGAAGTTCCCTTCGTCCACTATTCCAGGGTGAGCCAGCTATTTCTTGAGATTGAGCTTGCACTTAAAAAAACTAAAACACACACAAAAGAACCCACTTCTTCCCATAGGGAAAATAAGGTCAAATTCCTAGAATAAGAAACCACAATAAATTTAATTTTACTTAAAAAGTCAGTGGTTTGAGGAATGCTCAAATTCAATCCACAATCCACTAATTCATTACATCTCTAAAACAAAGAAAGTAAACACTGTTATTAATACACAATTATTTGTATATTGTTCTCTAAGTAAAAATTTTACAAAATAGAAGGGTTTCCCTAAAAACAAAAGCTTTGACTTACTATAGACTGGAAATTCTGCAGAGATGAGGTGCTGTCAGAGTGTATTTTCTCAAAGCTTTTTATATACAACATTCTATAATTTCCCCCAATGTCTCCTGGCTCAGCATTTCACCCTCTTCTCAGTCGCTGCAAAACTTCTAGATCCTTTCTTCCTTTCACCGCACTAATCCCTCTGCCTGGATCAACTCTTCTTCTTCCCTCATTCACTCTCTTTGCTTCTCCAACTTGATCTCATTCTTCATGTTTCGGTGGAAATGGAAATTCTTGCTTGAGAAATTCTTCCCTGAATTCCCAGTCTATATTAAAGCCCACTCTTACCCCACTCCTCATCATTATTTGCTCTCATGCACTCTAACTTGTGTTTCATAGCCCTTAAAACTCTCATTTTGTGGTAAATTCATTCTTTGTATAATCATATATTTAATGGCTATGTAATTTTTATGTAATGCCTCCTTCTGTGTTTATACATTCAAGATAGTAGGAGCCATATCCTTCTTGGTCACCACTTGAGCATAATGTAAATACTCAATGAAATGTTTTGAATGAGAGACTAAAGATTTGTTGAAAGGTTACCTATTGGGTACAATGTTCACTATTCGGGTGATGGGTACACTAAAAGCCCAGACTTCACCACTACACGATATACCCATGTACCAAAACTGCACTGGCACTGCCAAAATCTGTAAAAACGAAAATAAAAATTTTAAAAAAATTTTAAGATGTGCACCAAATGTTCATTACCATTCTATCAACTCCATATTATTTTTTATTTTCTGGAAGCCCTACAGAATGAAGACTGAAAATATTTCATCAGAAATCATACTGTCTGAAGCAACAGAATTAAAAAAGGAAAGCAGTCAATAAATCTCTGACCTGTAAAAAGGGAACAGTAAATAAACTTTACCAAATAAAGAGCCACTGATTTTGCTGGACACTAAATCTGGAAAGGCAAGTTGAAAGGGTGAGAGGGAATCAGATTATGGAGAGTTAAATCTGGACTTTAATACAGTATAAACAATCAAAAGTATCTGCATAATAAAGTGACATGATAAAGCTGGAGATTATTCCAGAAGTAAAATTCAGTGCTGATTCAAGGGGTAGAGCAACTGCTTTGGAAACTAAATAGTCTAGGGCTTGATGTAAGTAAGGCTCAGTTACTGAGATAGGAGTGGAAATGGGAAAGAGACTCGATAATGAGAGATCATGAAAGAAGGATTGATAAGACCAGGTGCAGGAGAAGTGCTCACAATTCCTAGGGATATCAAGACCAGGTGAAATGGGCAGAGAAGAATGGAGAGGAGTCCACCATAAAGCGGGGTCCTTCAGCTCCCAACTCTTTGAGGGACCTTCAATAAATCCCTTAACCTCTTTAGCCTCACTTTCTTCATCTATAAAATGAAAAAGGTAGACCAGATGATCACCAAAATTGAGCATTCTCTGAATGTGGGTATTCATGGAAATGAGGGAGTCAGCAAGAGCCTTTGATTGGGGGGAAAAATGTGTTTCGTGCTGGATATTGTGAAATTGTGACATAATAAGAAATATATATATATCTTGTTTCTGGCTCCTGAAACAGCTCCGGAGCTCATTAAGGTGAAAGTAGCATCTTTTGTTTTTCAAAACAGGTCCCTTTTAATCACACCTGAGTTTATGTTAATAAAGTAACTTTTGGGAAGTCCATAAAGAGCGTGGGGGAAGCTGTTTGCCAGAAGAACTAACCAAGTGGTTAGAGAGTTGCAACTTTCAGCTTTACTGCCTGACCTATGGGGAAGGGAGAGGAGCTTAAGGTTGTGCTGATCACCAATGGCCAGTGATTTGATCAGTCATGCTTATGTAATGAAGGCACCATAAAACCCCTAACTGAAGGGATTCAGATACTTTCCAGGTTGGTCAATAAGAACAAATGCATTTGTTGAAAGGTGCATCATGAGGACAGAAGCTCCTGTGCTTGGGACCCTGGCAAACCTCACCTTACATATCTCTTCATTTCACTATTCATTTGTATCCTTTAAAATATTCATTGTAATAAATCTGTAAGCATAAGTAAACTTGTACCTGGGATCTGTGAGCTGTTGTAGTAAATTATTAAACCTAAGGAGAGGATTATAGGAACCTCTGATTTGTTGCCAAGTCAGACAGAAGTCGTGGGTGACCTGGGGACCCACCACTTGTGATTGGTGTCTGAAGTGGGAGACAGTTTTGTGGGACTGAGCTCTTCATCTGTGGCTTCCGTGCTAACTTGGGGCAATTAGGATCAGAGTCAAGTTAAATTTTAGGATACCTAGTTGGTGTCCACTGAGAACTGGAGAACTGGTTAGTGTGGGGGAAAAAACCCCACACATTTGGTGTCGGAAGTGTTGAAAGAGTATAAAAGCAGAAACAGGAGTTTTTCATTTGAATCTGTTGAGTTTGAAGCAAAATGAGATATCCAGAAAGAGCTCTCCAGCAGGCAGTTGGAAATACAGGACAGTTGTGCCTAGAAGAAAAGCAGACTAGAGACACAGATTTAAGAATCAGAGGCCTCAGGGTTTAGCCGAGGTGATGGGAGTGCATAGGTTGGCAGAGTGAAAATGTGAAGACAGAAGCACATGTGGTCAGCTCACACCCCTCTAGTCCAGGAAACTCTTGTGGCCTTATGTCTCCCTGGAGATACAGGGGTTCATTTATGGTCCAGGGCAAGGCTTCTGATCCAACTGCACACTTGTACCTTCCTTATTTCAGACTGGTGGCAAACTGTAACTGGTAAGGTGGAAATAAAAGGAGTTAAGAGCTTTTATTCCCTATTGGTTCCTGTGGCAAGTGGAAAATCCCTGAAGTTGTGTTACAGAGGTCTTAGGTCTCCACTTAAAAGCCATTTACCTATTACACCCCCGTTTCCCAATGCCTCCTTCCCCTGGACCACTTGAGAGTTACCCGGAAGCAAAACTGACCACAACATTCATGCAATGCTGCAGTGGCAGACTTGGGAGAGACCCTGGCCCTCTGTCTTTCAATCCAATTCTCTTTGCCAGTAATCACCCCACCTATTAAAAGCATATTTGCTACACTTTTAAAATTCTCTTTGCCCTTAACTGTGAATAGTGTTTCATTGTCTGCTGCCATCCTGCCAGAGAGGGAGTATTGTGTAGTTGGACAAAACTTACACCCCTGAGCAGCTGAGAGCTCAGTTTCCTCTAATGATCCCCAGGCAGGCGAACATTGCCAAGGGCATGATTGTATATGGGTTCTTCTGGAATTGCATATGGGAATATTGTTGCTATGTGGCCGGAGCGAAACAATCCTAGAGTCACCTGACATCCTCCATCCAACATTTAGGAGTCATCAAACTTAATTTCCCTTTTGTGCAATAAAACACCAAGAGGAAGCTTTAATAGATTGTATTATGTAACGGTTCTATAAAAATAGCAGGCCAGCGCCGGAGCACTTCCTTCCTGGGGCCCAGTAACCTATGCTGAAAGGATACACACTGGTTGCCCAGGCAACCATGAGAGATGACACTAGGGAAAAAAAACAGCAACAAAAGGACCATTTTTTGGCTCACTCAAATGAGGTCTGGTTTCAAGCTTGTGATACAGTGAATACAGACGGCCTAGCACAGAGCAAGGGAACCAGTTAGTGATTCTACTCAGGCACCAGTAGCCTTGCAAAGCTCCCCCTGCTTTCATGGTTTGTTTTTTTTTTTCCTCTCCCTTCTTAAAGAGAGGGAAAAAAAAGCTTTCCTCTCGTAATTTCATGTTTTATTTAAGCAAGCAAAATCTTTCAGTGAATTTGAACTGTAGCAGTCAGGAAACAATGTTTATTCTAGTCTTTCTCTCTCTTCCCAGGAGTTTGAAAAATAATTTCAGTTACGTACAATTGTCTTTTATTTTCTCCTAGTTTGTTTGGGGTTTGGTTATGCAAGAAGCGACTGGTTTAAAGGCAATAACCTTTATAAACAACAAAAATTAAAAAGTAAATCACAGATGCTCAAGCAATAATGCATTTTAAAAGTAAATAATAACCATCTATGAGATGCCTCTTCCCAGCAGACATCAAAGAACTTTGTTTTAATAGATTGAAATCTCCTCTCTCCTGCTGTACTGAATTAGAACCCCTAAGTTTTATTATCAACATCATCATCATTATTATTGCCTTGCAAAATGGACTGCCATTTTAATTTCAGAAAATTGGTTTTCCCAATATACTGAGAATAGTGGCAGAAGGTTCTTAAATTTCTGACATGTGCCTAAACATTTTTCCTCTCACAGGGGGGAAAAAGACCCTCAGGGATTTACAAACATGATTTGGAACCTCAGAAAAAAAATCAAGGATGAATCAAATGAGATTAAGTTCAGATCTCTAATATAAAGCAAGATCAATAGTTCTTTCAAAGCGATTCTTGAAATCAGTGCTCATAAATATGTAATGCACTTTTATCTAAAAGACCTGTTTAAATCTTCATATAGTAAATTGTTTATTTCAAGATTAGGTACTCAGCACAATGCAGACACCCTCTGATCAAGTGGGAATAAAATCTGTGAAAGCAAATGGTAAGGCATTATGCAAATGTAAACTGCTGGGATTATGATTATCCTGTGAATGGGTAGGTTTGAAGGAAGAAAGCCAAAAAAAATGAATCAATTATGTATACTTCAGAAAAAAAAAAAAAATCTATCCTGTCACTTCAGGCCCTGAGACTGCCTCTTGTGCCTCTCACAAGTGAATTTAAACCCTCACAGCATCTTTTAATCATTTGCTTGCTGGCAATTAACTAATATTAAGACATAGACCAAAGGGAAATGGAAATTTAGAAATTATTCATTTATTTTTATCCATGTATGTTGCCAAATTGGAGGTTCTGGTCTATGGAAGATCCCATTTAAGGCAAAACTCCAGTCCTTCCCCATAAAATTGGTTTAATCATCTATTTACCAAATCTGGACTCTCCTCAAGATAGATTTAGAGATAAATTAATCCATAAATATCAGATGCTGTGTGAAACACCAAACACCCTTTATTATCAAAGTTGCAAACGCAGACTTGGGACCCTGTGTCTTTTGCGAGAATATATGGAGAACATATGTGTCCTAAAGTTACCGGGCCTTATTTTCATTTTGTGCAAAACATTTTGAAATCAACAGGACTAAGGTACAGATAGTTGGGTTTTACCCAGATCTTTATTTTGACTCTAAAAAAAGGACTGAAGAAGTATTTGATAAAACCAATTAGAGTTAGCATCAAATAGTAGCTCAACTCCAAGGGAGAAGCCTGACTTTGAGGAAATAGAATGTTATCTTGCGTGGTCGGCAATGTATCTTTCTCATTTGTGATTTTAACTTACTGATGCTTAAGTACATGGCACAAAATAAAGTATACGAGAGTTACAAAGCGTATGTGCCATTTAATTGAAAAAATACTATATAAAATTAAGCCTGGGTAAATATTTCCCAGGCTGAAAGTTCTGAATTAGCTTCCTGCACAAACTGTGTCAATATGAACAATGAGATTAATTATGCGGTCATTTCTTTTAGAGGTTGAAGAGTATACCGTACTTTTTATATATTTATATATGAGGAAAGGTACATAATGAAGTATAAGTATCAGTGTTCCTTAAAGCTTGCTATACGCAAGGCTGTTCTGCCTTGTAGGAACTTACTCTAGATTGGGGTTTAACACATAAACGTTTACAAAAATTATTACCACTTCTAAGCACTGGGTAAGCACCACAGCTAACAAATGCAAGAAGAGATACTCCGGTGACAGAGATCTCTGTGAGCTAGACAAACCAGGAAAGGCTCCACAGAGGAGTGGGAACTGAGGTCCTCCTGAGAAAACAAGTAGGATTTAAGCATACAGAAAAGAGTAAAACAGAAGGGCGAAGGTATAGCCAAAGAGGCCCAGATGATAACATCCATGGCATGTTTAGAGCATCATGAGGAGATAGAGAGATTGGAGGTGAAAATAGGGTCCGAAGGAGAGAAATGGTGGACAGCAAGGCAAGAAATACCATTATTTGGATATATAGGAAAGAAAATATAGATCGCTAAACATGTAATGTTGAGCTACAAGAAAATTTAAACACCATTTTCATGTGATTTGCGGCAAGACACTTCTTGCCTCAATTTCCTTGTAAAATGGAGATAATAATAGTAATAATGACACTAATGTATGATGCTTTACACAAATTATTAGTTGTCATCTTGCTCAGCTCCCTCGGTTTACATTTTAATTTCATTTCATCTACCATTTCTATGTTGATTTATTTGGTCTCAAGTTGTTATGTCTATTCGGGGAGATTAGATACCGCCAATCCAGGCCACAGCCATGTCTTTTTGTAAAGATCAACAGAGGAGTTGAGGATGTAACTTCTCTCCCACTGCCCAGTGGCAGGAGAGATGCCCTGAGTCATAAGCAGGGTTATCTCCAGATTGAATCAGTCCCCAAAAAAGATCCCATCATTTACCCCTTGACATTCTCATCCATGGGTGGCCAAGAGGAGGATAGCGTCGTGGAGTCAGATCAAAGGGAATGCCCACTGGCGCCATCTCCCCATGGCTGCCAGCTCTCCAACCTACCTGCTTGAGAAGTCTGATTAAATGCATGAAAGGCAAAGGGTACCTGGTACCAGACACCAGTTTCTCAGGCTCCTGGAATGGCTCTTACAGCAACAAAAATGACTCTTTTTCCAAACTTGATACTCTGTCTACCTCCTAAACAATCGGGAAGATTCTCCCCCTTTGCCTATTTCTTTCAAAGTATCTTGATTTTCTGTAACACCTCTCTCATCCTTGTTGCACATCAAGCCATAAACTCATGGAACCGCTTACTTGTGGCCACTTCATTTTGTTTACTTAAAGATTGTTTTCGTGACTTTTAAAAAGCCGTGCCTGCATCTGGAATTTGTAATTCTAAGTCAGAGAAAGACAGTTGTTATGTATTGTTTAAAATTTGTTTAATAAAAAGGAATTTCTTTGAAAACATCAGGCCAAGCTTATGATGTAAATTTACTGCCTGTAAATTTACAATGTAGTGACAGAAACTATAACACAGTATGTTAATTGATCAGTGCTGTAAGAAACATTCACTACAACAGTGAAAGAATAGATGATATTTCGTTTAAAATACATTAACCCAAGACAGGAATTAAGATGTTTTTCTTATAGGTAATTTATCCTTTTATGGTGCTTTTTTTTTATTTTCGTTCATCTGTATTTGCTGACTTTTCTACAAAAACAATACAAATGTCTTACATAATTAGAAAAGAAAAAGCAAGTAAGATGTTGATATATGACTTCAGACTATTTAGTAGGTGATTTTCCACTGAAAATCATTTAACACCAAAAACTTTATTTTTTTTCCAGCCCTTCCTGCAGATCCAGTTAAGTTGATTTCAAGCATATTTCTGAGGCTGATCAAGCCGAAGTTCTGATACAATGTGCTCACCTCTTCCTGAACCATATTGTTCCTTAAAACAAATCAGAAATAGATCCTGGCCTTTGACTACGGTTCTTTAGAAGAGGAAAAAATAAAGCATTTAAAGAGTAGGCTCTCTTAATGCCTCCAAGTTCACACTTGACATTTCCATGTGGGCTCAAGCAAAAAGACAGCAGGAGATGGTAAGATCCTTTGCAAGACCTCACCTTGATTTTGAGTGACATTATATATATTCTACTAAAGACTTTCCTGGATACAAAAAAATATATATATCCTGGGACTAGAAACCTGAGTTCCTCTCCAACACTGGGGGAAAAGCCACTTGGGGTAGTATTCTGCTCACCTTATGTAGCAAAACACTTACTGAGGACTTGTCCTGATCACTGCGTGGCAAACAGGGTAGTAAATACAACTCTCACTCTGACTCCAAGGAGGCTATGCTATAGAAAGACAGATAAAACTGGAAATACACCATAAGAAAGTTGCCAAAGAACACAAGTTGTGATATGGTCACCATTAGCACCATTCCCTGATGTTTCTGGGCCTTGTTCTTCAGAGTATGTGGTAGGATTGTTCTTCCCTGCCCCTTCGAAGTTAGCTGTAGCCATGTGATTTGCTTGGCTAATGAAATGTGAGAAGTGATGTGCATCACTTTTAAGCAGAAGCTTTAAGAACCAACATGATTCACTACAACCCCTTCCTCCTGCCACAGTGACCTGCATTATTCCAGACAGTGAAAGCTCTGGCAGACAAAGACCCTGAATATGGACAATATGGAGCAGAGTTCCTGCCAGTCTGAGATGGACATGCAAGAAATAAAGTTTTGTAGTTTTAAGGTACTAAGATTTGGGGTTAATTTTTACTGGATCATAACCCAACCTATCTTGATTAATACACAGTTAATTCTCACACCAATTCTATATTAGTTACTTTTATTATCTCCATTTTACAACTTAAGAAATTGAGCCATAAAGAAGAAAAGAAGCTTGTCTGTGGTAAGTCAAAGGGGATAATTATATATCTTACCCATTTTCTACTTCAGGAAACTGAGTCTTATATGTAAAGTGACCTGCTTAAAGTCACATAGATCACAGATAAGGAGATCAGACCTGTTTTCTTTTCATGATTCTTTGCAGTAAATGGTTATGCCAAGCAGCTGGGTTAGACAATAAGAAGTGGCCTAAATGGGAGAGATCTCTTCACCTCAGAGCTAATAGGGGTGGCTTTCAGAGAAGAGCTGTGAGCTACGATGTTCAGGTTTGTTAAGTTCCAAACAGGCAGAAGAAATAGCATCATGCACAGGTAGAGATAGGGAACACTGGACCCAGGGTCAGATAGGGGAGTAGTGGCCGGTGATTCTAAAAAAGTAGGTTGGGTACACATTGTATACATTCTTGAGTGCCATCCTTAGACATTTTGACTTCTCGGTAGGCAACTGAAAGACTGGATGACAATGAAAATGGTGATTAGATATATTCATTTAGTCACATCTCTCAACACGGTCCAGAGTCGACAAGGACTAGTTAATAGTTCAAGTGATACTTTATTTTTTTTTTTTTGAGACAGAGTCTCAAAAAAACAGAGTGCGGTGGCACAATCTCAGCTCACCGCAACCTCCAACTCCCTGGTTCAAGAAATTCTCCTACCTCAGCCTCCCGAGTATCTTGGATTACAGGCACGTGCGACCATGCCCAGCTAATTTTTGTATTTTTAGTAGAGATGGGGTTTCACCATGTTGGCCAGGATGGTCTCGATCTCCTAACCTTGTGATTCACCTGCCTTAGCCTCCCAAAGTGCTGGGATTACAGGCGTGAGCCACCGCACCCAGCCTCAAGTGAAAAATTTTAAGGGCATGAATTGCAATTTAGCCCATACAGTAGATAGGAAAAGATGAATCTACCATATCTCATAAAGGAAGAATTCCAGGACCAGGTTAGCCAATTGATAGGGGACAGGCCAATGGTGATGAACATGTAAATATCTACGTTAAGAATAATAGAATGCTGCTTTACAACTGTGTGTGAGGAGTTTGCTTAAATATCGGATACTATAAATTTGGCAAATATCATACATTTCACTATCAGCAAAGACCTAGGGATGCTAGAAAAAATAGACCTTAGTGGTGTGATCAGAAGAGCATGGACTTTCAAATAAGATTGGCTTACCACTTACTACCTGTGTGACCTTGGGAAAGTTGGTTAAGTCTTTCAAAATCTCAGTTCCTTCATCTTTAAAATAGACCTAGTAATACCACCTCAGAGGATTAAATGCTCCAGTGTATATTAAGAAACTTGCAAAGTGCCTAGTTCATAGTGGGCACCCAAGAAACATCAGTTTCTTTCCATTAGCATTCCAAACTAGATGGAGATACATATTATACAATGTTCTTTAATAATCCCTGAGAACACCCAGTGTGCATTTATAAATCCTAAATTAGCTAAAATACTTTGCAAATACCTTTTCTTATTTTTCTCAACATATCTTTTCCAAAATAACTTACCATTAAATTATGTTACTATCTGTACTTAAAAAATTGTTTAAACCTGCTCCCTGGGTGACATTGAAAGAGCTGAATTAAGAACCATAAAGTGACTTTAAGCCTTTCCCCCAGTTTAGCGGACACTCCATACCAAACAAATATTAACCATCAAGAGCAGAATGAAGATTTTGGAGAAGATGATGGAATTTCCATAGCTTCCTTCAGCTACTCATTCAAGACTAACAGCATTCATTTGTCAAAGATAACTATCTCTCTTATATTTATGATAATCTCTGTTACTGTTTGCTCCTTCCCCAACCCTGACAAACATAAAGTTGGGCAGAGAAACATTTAAAAGAATGGTGGCTACAGCATATCAATCCTGGCTCACCCTCTAATCCAACAGCAATATAATCACAAAACAAAGCCTCTTTCCAAGGAAATGGCACCTGGGGAAGATAGTCTTTCAACAGTAGAAATATACCTATCCAGGAAGACACTAAAGTTCATTTACTAAAGACAGAATCCAAGTTTATATGTACTAAGTACTAAGTAAGTATACATTATAATTTTTTGTTCCTGTGCATTTTGTATTACACATTATAACATCAATAAATAGTTGTCATACATGTTTTAGAAACTACTTCTAGGCCAGGCATGGTGGCTCACACCTGTAATCCCAACACTTTGGGAGGCCGCGGCAGGCAGATCATATGAAGTCAGGAGTTCTAGACCAGCCTGGCTAACATGGTGAAACCCCATTTCCACCAAAAATGAAAAAAAATTAGCGGGGTGTGGTGGCGCACACCTGTAATCCCAGCTACTCGAGAGGTTGAGGCAGGAGAATCACTTGAACCCAGGAGGCAGAGGTTGCAGTGACCTGAGATTGTGCCATTGCACTCCAGCTTGGGCAACAAGAGCAAAACTCCATCTCAAAACAAAAAAAAAAAAAGAAACTACTTTCAGTTCTTACAAAAGAGATGTATTTTAAAATTCTTTGGCAATGTAGGAGGGAATTCTAGAAATTATGCTGAAGCCAGCAGTGTATGTTGCTTTGTTGTATCAAGTATAACTTTCTTAAGGCCATGAGAAGTTCTCAGCTTTTAGTTTAGGGCTATAGCATAAAATAGCTCCCAAGAAATATTACAAGCTTAATTCATATTTGAGCCATTAATTGGCATCAAGAGGTAAATAATTTGGTAAATACGTATTTTATCTACACAATTGTTTTTCCTCCAAATAATTCTCATGCCAGAAGTGAAAATGGTCAATGAACAGTTATGGTACATGCATTCAGAAATGCAGCATGTGCACCTTACATATTAGAACTGACCTGCAATCTGATCTTTCCTAAACATAACAACCTTTGCTTCACTAGACCTTGACATGCTCAAGAATAAGAATCAGAATACAAATTCAAGTATCTTTTGAATATGAAAATTTCACAGCTTAATCACTCTTGTTCACTGTGGTCCAAAGCATAGCTAGAAACATAGTAAATTCTATCAGTGTGGCCAGGAATGGTGGCTCATGCCTGTAATCCCAACACTTTGGGAGGCCAAGGTAGGTGGATCACTTGAGGTCAGGAGTTCGAGACCAGCCAGGCCAACATAGTGAAACCCCATCTCTACTAAAAATACAAAAATCAGCCAGGCATAGTGCCAGGTGCCTGTAGTCTCAGCTACTTGGGAGGCTGAGGCAGGAGAATTGCTCGAACCCAGGAGGTGGAAGTTGCAGTGAGTTGAGATCATGGCACTGCAGTCCAGCCTGGGCAACAGTGAGATTCTGTCTCAAAAAAAAAAAAAAAAAAATCTATCAATGTTTCTCTCAGACATTAGTCTCTTCCATGACAGGAAAAACAATATAGTTCTGAATAGCCAAGCAAGTTATTCAATATCCTTATTTAAAAAAAAAAATACAGAATCTAGTTAACTGGGGGAAGAGTGTGTTTTTTAAAAAGTAAGATTCTTTTGAATAAACCAATTGTAATTTAATGAGGTTTCCTTGTAATTCACTTTCACTGAGTTTATTATAAAAGAATACCTGGCTGGGCACGGTGGCTCACCCCTGTAATCCCAGCATTTTGGGAGGCCAAGGCGGGCAGATTACTTAAGATCAGGAGTTTGAGACCAGACTGGCCAACATGGTGAAACCCCATTTCGACTAAAATACAAAAATTAGCCGGGTGTCGGGGTGCACGCTTGTAGTCCAAGCTACTTCAGGAAGTTGAGGTGGGAGAATCACTTGAACCCAGGAAGCAGAGGTTGTAGTAAGCTGAGATCACACCACGGCACTCCAGTCTGGGCAACAGGTGAGAGTCTGTCTCAAAAAATAAAATAAAATAAAATAACATCTGCAAAATTCTGACTTTTAAGAGTTTGACTACTCTTACCACTATCATGTTGGTTGATTGTTATCACAAGTTTGCCACATTTTTTTATGAAAAATAACCACAATAGAGTTGGTTACTAGGAAAGGGAATGGGGAAAAAGTCAACCGTAGAACTAAAGATTTCTAGCTAACTAACAGCATTATTATTAATAAAGCATACAAGACAGAAACCAGAAAATATCTTGTTAATTAGAGTTGTTTCCAAGTAAGAATGTTCCAAAGGATATCATAGGCCTCAGTCATGACTGGTTCTTAAATTATATATGTTTATACACACTGTGGTATTTCTTAAAGTTTACCAATAAACCAAAAATCTCTGGGCACATATATAGAAAAATAAAATAACCACAATTAAATTAGATTTCACGGTAAAAAGAACATCTAAACCTTAAAATACCTCATAAAAGAAGAGGAAGAAAACAAACTCAGCTGGATAGTCACAGAATGCCAAACCAAAACTATATACTTTTGTCTCATGCCCTGAATGTCAAAGAATTTGAGATAAAAACAACCATAACTGAACATCACGCCTCCTTCCACCTTACAGAGCCACATGAAGGTGTGAAGGCATACACACCTTCCACATGGTGTTGCAGAAATAATCTCATGTATAAGCCTGGCCAATCATTTTTTCAAACATAGGAATGATCTTTACATTTTATCCCATTTTCTCTCATGAGAGAGACAAGCCCCAGATCTGAAACCACACTCTGGCCACTTCCTATCTTCAAACACCCTGGCCAGCAAAACCTCTGGGAAATGAGCCAAATGGCTATGAAAAACCTGCAACTTCAATTTCCTTCTGTGGTGCAGTCATTTACCAGACTTAGAACCAAGTAGCAAAATCGCTAAAACTCAAACTGGTTTGAGTTGCAGCGTTTTTTGATTTCCCTCTTGCACCATCTGGTAGAAACGATATTGAACAGTCAAATATCCAAGAGGCAGCTATGTTGATCTCCCTTAGATCCTGAAGAGATAACTGGGGCTCCTGGAGGAAGCAGAGAACATGAGACACGCAGGTTCCCACAAGAAGAGCTAAGCTACAGCTATAGCAGGACTCGAAACACTTTGTGGAAATCATTATGTTGTAGTACTGAATATCTAAAGACAATAAAATATATGCATTCTAAATGTCTACAGTTCTTTTCAATATAAGATCATAAAGCAGCCATGGCAGGACACATTTCATTGAAGTATCCTGGAGCAGTGGACATGGAAACATGGAAAGCTGGAGAAACAGAGTGAAAAAATCTGATAACGAACAGACTTTTTACATCTATTTTTCATTTTTTTCTTTTTTTCAACTTTTAAGTTCAGGGGTACATGTGCAGAACGTGCAGGTTTACACAGGTAAATGTGCGCCATGGTGGTTTGCTGCACAGATCATCCCATCACCCAGGTATTAAGCCCAGCATCCATTAGCCATTCTTCCTGAGGCTCTCCCTCCACCTACTCCCAACGGTCCAACAGGCCTCAGTGTGCGTTGTTTCTCCCAATGTGTCCATGTGATCTCATCATTTGGTTCCCACTTATAAGTGAAAACATGGGGTATTTGATTTTCTGTTCCTGTGTTAGTTTGCTGAGGATAATGGCTCTCAGCTTCATCCATGTCCCTACAAAGAACATAATCTCATCCCTTTTTATAGCTGCCTAGTATTCCATTGTATATGTACCATATTTTCTTTATCAAGTCTATCATTGATGGGCATTTAGTTTCTTTCCATGTCTTTGCTATTGTGAATAGTGTGGCAATGAACATACACATGCATGTGTGTTTATAATAGAATCATTTATATTCCTTTGGGTATATGTCCAGTAATGTGATTGTTGGGTCAAAGGCTATTTCTACCTCTAAGTCTTTAAGGAATTGCCACACTGTTTTCCACAATTGTTGAACTAATTCACACTCCCACCAACAGTGTAAAAGCATTTCTTTTTCTCCACAACCTTGCCAGCATCTGTTGTTTTATGACGTTTTAATAATAGCCATTCTGACCGGTATGAGATGATATTTCACTGTGGTTTTGATTTGAATTTCTCTAATGATCAGTGACGTTGAGCTTTTTTTCATGTTTTTTGGCCACCTGTATGTCTCCTTTTGAGAAGTGTCTATTCATGTCCTTTGCCCACTTTTTAATGGGGTTTATTGTTTTTTCTTATAAATTCAAGTTCCTTGTAGATGCTGAATGTTAGACCTCTGTCAGATGGATGAATTGCAAAAATTTTCTCCCACTCTGTAGGTTATCTGTTCACTCAGATGAGTTTCTTTGCTGTACAGAAGCTCTTTGATTTAATTAGATCTCACTTGTCAATTTTTGCTTTTGTTGCAATTCCTTTCAGACAGCTATTTTTCTAAAGCATATGAAGAAAATGTTTACTTGATGTATATCATAATAAATAAAATAATGTAAACATGAGTATACCTAAGAAATAGTGCGGGTTTAGTTTCAGACCACTACAATACAGTAAATATTGCAATAAAGTGAGTAACATGAATTTTCCCAGTGAATATAAAAGTTACATTTGCACTACACTATAGTCTAGTAAGTGTACAATTGTATTATATCTAAAAAATGTACATATCTGAATTTTAAAAATACTTTATTGCTAAAAAATTCTAGCAATCCTCTGAGCCTTCAGTGAGTCATGATCTTTTTGCTGGTAGAAGGTCTTGCCTTTATACTGATGGCTATTCATTATATAGGCTGGTGACTACTGAAGGTTGGGGTGGTTTTCGCAATTTTTTTTTTATTATTATTATTATTATTGAGACAGAGTCTTGCTCTGTCGCCCAGGCTGGAATGCCGTGGCACTATCTCCGCTCACTGCAAGCTCCACCTCCTGGGTTCACACCAGTCTCCTGCCTCAGCCTCCTGTGTAGCTGGGACTACAGGCGCCGCCACCACACCCAGCTAATCTTTTTGTATTTTTAGTAGAGACGGGGTTTCACGTGTTAACCAGGCTGGTCTCAATCTCCTGACCTCATGATCCGCCCGCCTCAGCCTCCCAAAGTGCTGGGATAACAAACGTGAGCCACCACACCGGGCCAGTTTTGACAATTTCTTCAGGACAATAATAAAGGTTGCCAAATCAATTGACTCATCCTTTCATGAAAGATTCCTCATAACATAAAATGCTGTTTGACAGCATTTTACAGCAGCAGAACTTCTTTAAAAATTGGAGTCACTCTTCTCAAACCCTGCTACTGCTTTATCAACTAAGTTTATATAATATTCTAAATCTTTTGTTGTTATTTCAACAATGTTCACAGGTTTTTCACTAGGAGTAGATTCCACCTCAAGAACCCACTTTCTTTGCTCATTCATCCACAAGAAGCAACTCCTCATCCATTAAAGTTTAATATGAGGTTGCAGCAATTCAATCATACAATCAGGCTCCATGTCTACTTCTAGTGCTCTTGCTATTTTCATCACACCTATAGTTACTTGTTCCACCCAAGCCTTTAACCCCTCAAAGTCATCCATGATGTTGGAATCAACCTCTTCCCAATTCCTGTTAACGATATTTTGACGTCCTCCCTGAATCACGAGTGCTTTAAATGGCATCTAAAGTCACGAATTATTTCCAGAAGGTTTTCAACGGACTTTTCCCAGATCCATCCAGATTCCATCAGAGCAATCACTGTCTATGGCAACTATTGCCTTACAAAATGTATTTTTTTCTTTTTCTTTTTCTTTTTTTTTTTTTTTGAGATGGAGTCTCGCTCTGTTGCCCAAGCTGCAGTGCAATGGCGCCATCTCGGCTCACTGCAAGCTCCACCTCCCGGGTTCACGCCATTCTCCTGCCTCAGCCTCCTGAGTAGCTGGGACTATAGGCGCCTGCCACCGTGCCCGGCTAATTTTTTGTATTTTTAGTAGAGACGGGGTTTCACCGTGTTAGCCAGGATGGCCTCGATCTCCTGACCTCGTGATCTGCCCGCCTCAGCCTCCCAAAGTGCTGGGATTACAGGCGTGAGCCACCGTGCCCGTCCACAAAATGTATTTCTTAAATCATGAAACATTAAAGTCTAAATTACTTCTTGATACCTGGGCTGCAGAATGGGTGTTCCATCAGCAGACGTAAAAACAACATTAATGTCCTTGTACATCTTTATAAGTGCTTTTGGGTGATCAGGTCCATTGTTAATGAATAGTAATATTTTGAAAGGAATCTTTTCTTCTGAGCAATAAATCTTCAATATACATAAAATATTTAGTAAACCACGCTGTAAATAGATGTGCTGTCATCCAGGCTTTGTCGCCCCACTTATAGAGCACAAGCAGAGTAGATTTAACATAATTCTTAGGGTCCCTAGGATTTTCAGATGGTAAATGAACATTGGCTTCAACTTAAAGTCACAAGCTGCATTAGCCCCTAACAAGAGAGTCAGCCCGTCCTTTGCAGCCTTGAAGCCATACATTGACTTTTCCGCTGTAGCTGTGTTGGCAGCTGCAAATCCATTTGGGTCTGCAGCAACCTGAATTCTCACATCCTCAGAAGAAATAATTCGACCAAGAGTCATAAGGCAGAGTGAGAGACTAAGTCCAGTTTTACAGTACGAGTGAAAGTTTATTTAAAAATTTTAGGGACTAGGTGCGGTGGCTCACGTCTGTAATCCCAGCACTTTGGGAGGCCAAGGCAGACGGATCACTTGAGCTCAGGAGTTCGAGACCAGCACGGCCAACATGGCGAAACCCTGTCTCTAATAAAAATACAAAAATTAGCTGGACATGTGGTGCATGTTTGTAATCCCAGCACATGTCAGGAGACTGAGGGAGGAGAATCGCTTGAACCCGGGAGCCGGAGGTTGCAGTGAGCCAAGATTGTCCCACTGCACTCCAGCCTGGGTGACAGAGTGCGACTCCATCTCAAAAACGAAAAAAAAAAAATGAAATAAAAATAGAAGTTTTAGGGTAGGAATGAAAGGAAGTACGCTTGGAAGAGGACCAAGTGGGCAACTTAAGAAAATCAAGTACGTGGTTTGACCTTTGATTTGGGGGTCTCATATGTTGGCATGCTTCCAAGGTTGCATTACATCTCCCGTTTCTTCCCTTGGGCAGGCTATCCGTATGCACAGTGGCTGCCAGCACTTGTGAGGGACTGCATGCACAGTGTGCTTACTGGAGTTGTATGTATGCATGCTCACTTGAGGTGTTCTTCCCTGACCAGTCGAATGTTCCTAGAAGGTCAAATAGCAGTTAAACTCCAATATTTTGCCTCTTAGTGCACATGCTTGAGCCCACTCACCCAGCTCCTAGATTTTATCAGGAAGCTCCTGATCACCACTTTCAGATATTTCTATCTATTGGGAGACTGCCTTTCTCTGGCGCTGGCTGCAGTGAATTATTATTTTAGAGAGACTGTTAACAACCACCTGACCATCACCTGATGGTACCCTGACATTCTCGTTGGGAAGGGGGCCCTCTCCTGCCCTGCTCATGTCTGCCTGACTCCCTATTGTAACACAGTGAAAGTCCTAGGTGGCATCTTCTTCCAGTTGAAGGCTGTTTTGTCTACAGTGAAAGCCCATTGTTTAGTGTGGTCGCTTTTATCAATTAGCTAGTCATTCTGTATGACTTCTACATCAGCACTTACTGTTTCACTTTGCACTTTTTTTTTTTTTTTTTTTTTGAGACGGAGTCTCGCTCTGTCGCCCAGGCTGGAGTGCAGTGGCGCGATCTCGGCTCACTGCAAGCTCCGCCTCCCGGGTTTATGCCATTCTCCTGCCTCAGCCTCCGGAGTAGCTGGGACTACAGGCGCCCGCCATCTCGCCCGGCTAATTTTTTGTATTTTTTTAGTAGAGACGGGGTTTCACCGTGTTAGCCAGGATGGTCTCGATCTCCTGACCTCGTGATCCGCCCGTCTCTGCCTCCCAAAGTGCTGGAATTACAGGCTTGAGCCACCGCGCCCAGCCCACTTTGCACTTTTGTTAGGGAGAGGGCTTCTTTCCTTAAACCTCAGGAACCAACCTCTGCTAGCTTCCAGTTTTTCTTCTATAGCTTCCTCACCTCTCTCAGACCTTCATAAAATCGAAGAGAGTTAGAGTCTTGCTCTGGGGCTTTGGCTTATGGGAATGCTGTGGCTGGCTTGATCTTTTATCCAGACCACTTAAACTTTCTCCATGTCAGTATAAGACTGTTGCACTTTCTTTTCCTTTCTTTTCTTTTTAAATAGAAACAGGGTCTCACTACGCTGCCCAGGCTGGTCTCGAACTCTTGGGCTCAAATGATCCTCCTGCCTTGGCCTCCCAAAGTGCTGGGACTAGAAGAGTGAGCTACCATGCCAGGCCTCTGTTGCGCTTTCTTATCATTCATGTGTTCATTGGAATAGTACTTTTAATTTCTTCAAGAACTTCTCTTTTGCACTCACAACTTGGCTGTTTGGCACAAGAGGCCTAGCTTTTGGCCTGTCTTGACTTTCAACATGCCTTCCTCACTTATTCATTTCTAAATTTGATTTAAAGTGAGAGGCTTGAAACTCTTCCTTTCACTTGAACACTTAGAAGCCATTATAGGGTTATTCATTGGCCCCATTTCAATATCATGTGTCTGAAGGAATAGGGAGGCCCAAGAGAGACCAGAAAACCATTGGTATGTGGAGCAGTCAGAACACACCATCTTATACGGGAGCGGTTCGTGGTGCCCCCACCAAAATTACAATAGGGACATCAAAGATCATGATCAGAGATCATCATAACAGATATAATAATCAATGCAGCAAACCACCATGGCATATGTATACCTATGTAACAGATCTGCACGTTCAACACATGTATCTCAGAACTTAAAGTAAAATTTAAAATATATATATAATAATATTGAAAAAGTTTGAAATATTGTGAAAATTACCAAAATGTGACACAGAGACACTAAGTGGGCACATGCTATTGGGAAGAATGGGGTGATAGACTTGCTCAATGCAAGGCTGCCACAAACCCTCAATTTGCAGAAAATGCAGTGCCTGTGAAGCACAACACAACAAAGTGTGCCTCTAAAGCTCTAACACAGACCCTGGCTTAGGTAGATGGTTAGTAAACTATATCAGCTTGATTCGTTCATTCTACAATTCTGACAGAGCACTTACTACCTACCAGTCAGTATCAGCTTTTCTGAAAGATTAGGAAAAGACCATTAACCTTTAGTGTGTGTTTTTTTTTCTTTTTTTACATCATAATGATCCTCAAGATTCAGAATCAGCCGCAGTTGAAATTTAACAAGGACAGTGAATCGACTTCTGCTCCAAAGAGGCAGTTGTATAAAGAGCGGCGTTGATAAAAGACCTGACCGTCTCATTCTCCACAAGGATTTCTACATAGGTTTAATTTTCATTTTCACAATAAGCCTCAGTATTCACCACATGCAAGTATTTAACTTTGAAACCTCAAAATAATCAATCTCTATCATATTATTGTTCTTAAGCAGCCAGAAATCTCTTCAGAGACTTTATTAGAAATGTTGGTAATCCTTCAAAATGCCAATTGGCGTCTTTTTCAAACTGTTCTGTAACATCATCTCTATCATCATCCTCCACAGATACCTCCAGAAGGATTCTAGTCAATACTTTCCTGAAAGTATTCACCACACATGTGAGATTAGATACAGATGAGTGGTTGTAATATACATCAGAGGTCACTGGAAATGCAGAAAGGAAATAGCTGCATATTCTATTTCCTCAAGATGAAATTTGTTTATAGGAATTATTGATTAAAAACATTAAAACAATTTCTATGTTCACAGAGTACCTTCTTTTCAGTGATTGCAGTCACCAATAAAATTTGTGGTTAAAATATGTCTTAAAATATGTACCACATTTAGATTTGAAAATAAGCAGAGAAGGAACTGGTGAATTGTTTTGCGAGGGGGAAAAAAAAAAAAAACAAACAGTAAAAGGGAAACATAGATGGATTTCTTACCTTAACTGCCAAAAATGAGACTGAGTCTCAAAATCTTTTTCTTTCTATAATTTACCAAAGTGAAGGGAGTCAGAGAAATTAGGACTTAATTATCCAGATTCCTAAACAATGAGTCCTGCAGTCACCAGTTAATTGTTTAAGCCTCCACTTCCTTTTGTCTGTGTATGCTGGGATGGGAGGGAGGAAAAGAGAAAGGGAACACATAGAAAACAGATGTGGAAAGAAATATTTATCAACAAAAAGTCTTGGCAAACCATGATCTTTGTATCACCCTTGCACTATATTTTCCAAGTTTGCTAGTTCTCTCAGACCCCAAAGAATTTGTAGCTAGAGAGGAAAACCAAAGCTTTTTATATGTTTTCCACAGGATTAGGAAGGCATCTTTGGAGAATTCTGATTCTTTTCCCTTAACCTAATATTAATACATGTTTTTGACTCAAGGAATTTCTGTCAGAGAATGGGAGAAATAAAAGGTTCATTTAGCTGGTTTGTTCTGTCCTTGGATTTCGAGGCAGAATAAACAGCACCTTGTGACAAAGGGGGGCCACATGCTGGCTGAGCTCCAGGCAGACACTGGGGGATGCAGTCTGTTTATCAGACAGCACATTGTCTTAACCAGGATGTGGTTGGCCTTTGTAACAAGAAGTATGCAAATAAGTTTCCCAGAGACCCAACACCCTGTTCCCCCCTACACTTGTTCCTTCAGTAGACACATGCTAATGGTGGCTGCCCTGAGAACAGAAGAGAGAGCCACAGAAAGAGGAGAGGAAGAGGAAGTGTCCTGAATTAGGCAGATTAGCCCAACGGATCTTTTCAAGAAATACACCACAAAGAATACAACTCCAAACCACCCTGATTCCCAAAAGAAAAGCATTCTAAAGTAATATTACATATTTTTTAATGCTCAAAAATGTTAAAACTTCTGAATCTGGGTTCATTTATTCTCAGTACAGAGGAAGGCAATGAGGCTTTGACATGCTGCATTTTCTCTCCAGAAAAATTGCATCACCAGACTCTTCATCAAACCTCTGCCAAGAACGTCTTTCTCAACTTCAGTTGCCTCATATATAAAAAGGTGCTAATAATAGTACCCACGATGTATGGTTGCTGGAAGGGTTAAATGAGGTAATTAATGGAAAACCATTTAGCACAATGCCCAGCACACAATGCGGGCTCTGAAAATGCTAGCAGGTTGCATATTAGGCTTTATTGAGCTGTGTATCATAAAAGCACAAAGAATGAAAGAAAAGTATCAGAGGAAAGGAACTTGAGATGGTAAAGGTAATTACGGAGAAGGAAGAACAGTATCGCACTTGCTACTAAAAAGAGTTTAATGAATTACTAGTTTCTATAGACTTTGGGGTCAGACAGACCTGGTTTTATATAACCTTGGGAAAATTCCCTAATCCTATCTGCATCTAGGTTTATCTATCTGTAACATGAGTTTAACACCCACCAAGCAGGGTTTTAGGAATAAATGAGACAATACATGAAAAGGTTCGCCTTCTTTCAGTCTCCTCACATCACCTTTACATGAAAGTGACTAACACAGCACCAGGCAAACATAGCCACTGAATAGTGGTTATTATTTGCTTGCTTTATTTACACAATCCTATGACTGGGTTTAAATTCCAGCTCTGCCACTTTATTGCTGTGCAATTTTAGGTAAGTTGCTTAAGCTTTCTGGGCCTCAATTTCCTCCACAGTAAAATGGGGCTCCATAATAATACCTATCTCAACAGGTTTGCTGTGAGAATCAAGTGAGCTAATTCCTACAAGGCCCTCAGAACTAGCTCATGGCACTAAATAAAGACTGGCTACTATTGGTTGTAATCATAGTCTTAGTACTTGATGCCAATAGTTAATTTCATTTTACTGCTACATTCTGTAAGGCATGCAATGGCTATTTGGCATAACTGTAATCATACTGCCATTTCTAGCCATTAGAATTGCACTGGATATCTTTGCAAATGTTCATATAGTCCAAAGCACTGACATTAATTATGTCTCACTATTTCAAAATGATTTATTCAAAGTAAACAAAGAATGGTTTTCTCCTGATGGTGGGGTTCACCTTCTTTCATTCTCCTCACATCACTTTTCATTCATGAAATAATCTCTCTCTTTGCTGGGGCAAATGAATGGGAAATCAATATCAAAATCTTTTCAGAAAAAGAATTTAGTCTTACAGACTTCAGTTACTCAAAATACTTTAAACTGGAAAATGTTTCATTTGCTACCTCCACATTTTGCAATTTCTACTCCTATATAAGCAAATGCAGGTGACCCAAGAGTGACCCTCCTCTGATGCCTGTAATATGTAACTTAGGTTTTGTTGTGATTTTCCTTTCACTTGCCTATCTTCCCAACTGTTAAGTATTTGAAAGGAGTATTACTCCTCTTTTTCAGATCTGTAATTTCTGTAACTAACACATAGCACTGTGGTGTCCCAAGCCACTTTGCCTGTGTTCAAATCCCAACTTTACCATTTAATTGCTTCGTAACTATGACTAAGTCACTGAAATTGTCTCTGCCTCAGTTCTTTCATCTATAAAAATAAGGATAATAACAACTTCATGAGATTTCAGTGAAGATTAGAGAGCCTAATACATGGAAAGGGCTTACAACAGAGTCAGACTGAGAAATCACAGTTTATACTGTATTATTTTGCTATTATTATTATTGGTGATAACTGGCTGGCATGTTCCTACTCTCATGCAGCTTATGTATCACTGCTTGAGGCAGATTAATAAATATATCAATAAAATTAATCGGGTAATAATATGTGCTGTGATTAATATAGGAAAGGGTACTGTGATAAAGTGTGACTGAAAGACTACTTTAGATTGGATGGTCAGAGAAGGCCTCTCAAAGGATGTGACGATTGAAGGTAAAACCAGGAAAAGCCAGCCTTAAGAAGTCATGGAGAAAGAGCATTCCATAGACAGAAAAAACTGCCCAAAAGCCTTAAGGCAGGAAGGAGCTTGTCTTGTTCCACAGCAGAAGGAATGTCAGTGTGGTTTGGCTGGAGTGTAGTCAGCAAGGAAGAGAGGGATAGGAAATGATGCCAGAGAGGTAGGCATTGGCTAGAAAATACAGACACCTAGAACCTGAGAGAGAATTTAAATGTATTTCAAGTATAAGGAGTTACCTTTGTTGGGTCTTCAAATTTGCATGATCTCATTTATATTTTTAAATAATCACTCTGGCTGCTGTGTAGATTGGAATCAAGGAGATAAACTTGGAGGCTCTTAGTAATCCAACCAAAACAAAACAAACAAAAAGAGGAGGTAGCTTATATTAGGACGGGAGTGGTTGAGACAAAAGTAGATGGAGTTGGGATAGGTTTTGAAGATAAAATCAACAGGATGTGCTGATGGAGCAACAATATAGGTAACTGAGGTAAATATGCTTTCTAAAGGAAAAAGATGTTCAGACAATGCTGCACCTTTTTAATGCAGTCATGCATCACGTAATGACAAGGATGCATTCTGAGAAATGCAGTGTTGGGCAGTTTTGTTGTTGTATAAACATTATGAAGTGTGCTTACCCAAACCTCGATGGTACAACATACTACACACCTAAGCTGGTATAGCTTGTGAGTCCTGGGCTGCAAATCTGTACAGAATGTCACTGTTCTGAAGACAGCAGGCAATTGTAACACAAAATGATTATATGTATACCCCAACATATCCAAACATAGAAAAAATATAGTCAAAATATGGTATTATAATCCTATAGGACCACAGTCACATATGCAGTTCAATGTTGACTCATACATCATTATGTGGCAAATGACTGTACTGTGCTTTAGATTTAGCTCTAATTTAAGGCATAAAATGACTTATAAAAGTTAAAAGTTCTAAAACGGACATAAAAAAGGATAGGGCTATAAAAACTTTCCAATAAGTATGGAGGAAACCTGAAAACATCAGGGCTAGTAGCCCTCTTCCTCCACATAGTCTGCAGAAGGCTGCAGGCCACTAGGGAAAATCCTTCTCACTGCTTAGTGCCATATCAGTATGATATGAAAAAAAAAAAAAAATAGGCAATATGAACTGACAGAGGGGAGGAGCTGGGCTCACAAACATGGGCTAGTAAGTGGTTCCCCATAGCCCATGTGCAGTTTGCAAGGGACCCAGAAGGTCATATGTGCCGTAGCAGTGAACCTCAATGAGCAAGACAACCTGGTGGAACAACACAGACCTGACATCAGAAAAAATAATGACCACAGAATATGAATATTTCTCAACCCCATGCCAGAACACCTGAAAGCCCAGATAGGATCCGTTCTACCTCAACAGACATGGTACAACAGAGACCAATAAGGAACAGGAGAATGGCGTCAGATCCTGCCGTGTGACTTTAACCAACCTCATACACTACAATGTCATCTTGAGGAGATGCAGGGAGAGGAGAAGGAATTCAAAAAACCTCTCTCTAAAAGAGAGTAAGTAATCCAAAGGATACGGATAGCATTACTTGGCAAGCTTCAGTTTTTCTTTCTGTCTTTCTTGCGTTCTTTCTCTCTCTTTCGTCTTACTCTGTCGCCCATGCTGGAGTGCAGTGGTGCGTTCTCAGCTCATTGTAACCTCTGCCTCCTGATTCAAGTGATTCTCCTGCCTCAGCCTCCTGAGTAACTGGGACTACAGGTACGCACCGCCACACCCAGCTAATTTTTGTATTTTTAGTAGAGACGGGGTTTCACCATGTTGGCCAGGATGGTCTCGATCTCTTGACCTCATGATCTGCCTGCCTCAGCCTCCCAAAGTGCTAGGATTACAGGCATGAGCCACCACGCCCTGCCGTTTTCTTTCTTTCTAACAAGGTAAAGGTTTAGGAAGACAATTAGCTCCAATGTGAAAAATATAGTAGCTACATTTTCTTTACTCATCTAATTTATAATTATTACATTTGTAATACTATCATAAATTCTGGTCACAGTATTAATATTGGACAAGGCTAAATTCAAGCAAAAGTGTTAAACAAAACAAATACTAAACTTGATGATATAGAATATAACCCACAACGAGATTATAACTTTCTTGGTGCACAAAAGTTATATTAATTTCATAATGCTTAGACTATATGGAATGCAAGGGAAAATAGACTACAACATAAGATTAGGAGACTCTAACTCATAATTTTAGCCCATGGAAAAATCAATTAAAGAAAAAAGAATGAAGAATGTTTGGTATCAATTCTATAATTGATTAATATTAAAATAATAAATCTGTAGAAATTGCTGTCCTAATAAAAATCATTCACCTACTTTACAAGAATTCATGGTACCTTTATAAAATTTTGACTATAAATCAAACCGAAACAAAGCAACAATTAGAAATGCATAGAATACTTTATTGACTGTAACCCCACTGATAAACTATAGATGAAGAAGAGGAGGAGAAGAAAGAGGAGTCAAGAAGGAAGAAAAGGTCATGAAGAAGAAAATCAACCACATAAATATTAAGAAACTTGCTTTTAATCTATACTTTGATCAAAGAAAATATCAAAATGAAAGTTTCAAAATATCTATAAAATAATAATGAAATGCATTACATATTTTAAAATATGGGCCAGGCTGAAACACTACTTTGAATTAAACCCATAATCATAAACACATTATTAAGATAAGAAAGAAAAAATAAATTAACATTCAAGTCAATACATCAGAAAAAAAGAAAACAAAATAAAATTAGAAAAAGTGAAAGGAAGGAAAAGGAAGAACAAATACTATGAATTAGAAAAATAAAATCAGTTAATTATACCAAAATACAAAAAGTATTAGTGATTAATACAAAAACTGATTTATTGAAATAATTAATGAAATAAACCAGTAGCAGGCTTAGTCCAAACAAAAAAGAACATTAACACAATTATAAAAAAGAAATAGCCACAAATATGGAGAAATTTAAAACAATCATTAGAGACACTCAGATAAATATGTTTTCATCCATAATTTTTGGAATTGGACTAAAATACTCCATTTCTTTTTGCTGTTCATAATATCAATGTCAAAAAAATGTTATAGCAAAGCAAGTGAATTTTAACGTTGTTAAATCGTGAAAATCTTCAAGACTGCTTAACTAAAATATCTATAGATTTTGGGTTTCCATTGTTGTCGGTGGCAATTTTTTTTTCTCAGAGCATCTCTCAGTGACTGGGCTCATTATTTCATGGCCAAAACAGTCACTGGGGCTTCATTTCTTAAGTGATTTTATTCTGAATGTAGAACCTTCCAATAGGGGCTAAATCTTAGCATCAGCAGGAAATTATAATGTTAAGTATACTCTCATGCCTCCAACCATCCCCAAAACCACCAGTCGAGTAAATTCCACCAATTTACTCTAATTAAAACTAAAAAGTGTCATGTGTGCTTTAAATGTCAGTCAATTTTGAGGTAATTATACCTGAAGGCAGGAATCCATCAGGGTCTCTTTTTTAATAATAAATTTCAGATGGGAAGTGAGAAAGTCAAGGAATATTTGCAGATAATTAGTTCCATTCCTATCTTTCTTGGCTGACAGTGAAAAGATAGGTGCATTTTAGGAAGGATACATCAGGATGTTTTTGTTTCTGTCATCTCCATTGCATTTTTTTCAATGGGGTCAATTTCATCGTGAATTTATAAGAAACTGAGATTTTAATTTGAGGAAAGAATATGCAACCTACAATACAAGAATAAACCTTCACATGTGTAGAATAATGCTTTTGAAGGGGATCAGGATATGCCATCCCAAAATATGTCACATTAGCATAAGAATTATTTTTATCTGAAGGCAATTGGGAATCAATAGACATAAGAAGAGTTCTCTGCTCTCCTCTTATCTGCCTAAAATCAGGGCCAAGAGTTCCCTTTTTGAGGGTGCACCATTATCACCACCACCACCACCCTTACCAGGAAAGGAAGCATAGCTCTTAAAATTGAGATGGAGAGTCAACATCAAAATGAGTCTGCATAAACAGATCTTGCTAAAATATCCCTTATCTTCCATTCATGCTCCCATCTATTTCCTAGTCACTTCCGACAATTTATCACCCCTTGAATCCCAAATGCTCTTTCCTTTGTTAAAAGGGTATATAAACCCGTAAGTCTAACTACTTATTTGAGTTTCACTTCTTTTTTATGAATTCCCAGGCATGTAAATATTAATAAAAATTGTGTGTCTTTTTCCTGTCAATCTGTCTTTTGTTAGTTTAATTCACAGGTCCCCATGTCTTAAACCTAAGATGACAGGGGGAAAGTTTTTTTTTTTTTTTTTCTCCCCAACACTTTATAGTTCTCAAAATGCTTTCACAGTTACTCTCTCATTCCATTCTCGCAACAGGTCTCCAGGTAAGTAGACCAGGTAAAATTGTCTTCATTACAGAAAAAGAAATTAAGGATTAGATATCAAAAAACTTGCTATAAGATTGTACCTCAACCAGAACTAAGCAAATTTACTGGGCATGCACAATTACTTCCCCCTTGCACACCTATAGCAGACATCACTAATTCATCAAAGTAGTCTTTTCCCTGAGGACAAACTTCTCCAGAATCCTTCCCATCACAGTTTCCAGGAAACCACTTGGATATACCTGAACTGTGACTTCGCAGTGATATCCAAGAATATTGGTAGTTTTCTTTTTTTTTTTTTTTTTTTTTTTTTTTTTTTTGAGACGGAGTCTCGCTCTGTCGCCCGGACTGGAGTGCAGTGACCAGATCTCAGCTCACTGCAAGCTCCGCCTCCCGGGTTTACGCCATTCTCCTGCCTCAGCCTCCCGAGTAGCTGGGACTACAGGCGCCCGCCACCTCGCCCGGCTAGTTTTTTGTATTTTTTAGTAGAGACGGGGTTTCACCGTGTTAGCCAGATGGTCTGGATCTCCTGACCTCGTGATCCGCCTGTCTCGGCCTCCCAAAGTGCTGGGATTACAGGCTTGAGCCACCGCGCCCAGCCGAATATTGGTAGTTTTCTACCTTTGCTCCATGGACAGTCTTCTCTGGCAATAGAGTATCTCTGAATCCCTTTCTTTGAGAATCTTTACCCATATTACCTTTTTCTAAATAATTTTCTAAAATTAAAAACAAAATGTTCCATACATATAAACTTAGTGATACTTCATAGTCTTCTCTCTCAGAGGCTGCAATGGACCCTTTTCTCAGGATCGGCATGAGACACATTCACGGACTTTGTCTCTTTGAATCACCCTATTGCCTGGCTGACCATTCTTAGTATTAGCCAGAGTACACTCTTAACTTCTGGGGAAAGCTAAAGTGGTCTGGAAAACTCTCTTTGCAGTGGGAATTCTCCCTTAAGGACATGTCAATTTACACATGTCCCAGGGTTTGCCAGCAATAAGTCTTAATATCTACATCTCAGTTGCCACAGCAATTTCCTCAATACAGGGAAGCTTAGGGAATGAGAAGAGAGAGAAAAAAAAAAATCAGACCTGAGAACTACTGACATGGTTTCTTACTGCAAAAGTGTTTTATCTTTAAATACACTACATAAAAAGGTCAAATAAAGTTCATGTAACCTTTCAAATCATTCCTATTTTCTCGGTACGTTTTGATTGGCCATCAGAAAAGAACTTTTCTCCAGTAAGTGTAAAGTCTGCCATTCACATTGATGAAGTTTCTCTGCATCAAGATTACACATGCTAAACACAAAATTTGATAAAATAAGGCAATTGATCATTTTTAACTTAATATTTTTTATTTGAGCATCATATTCCAGAGAACACACACTGAGTTTGCTGCAGAAGGTTTCTATACTTGGTGTTATTGACATAGAATGAGAAAATGAGATCATAAGAGGGAAAACAAACCGCCCCTTTTTCCTTCTCTTTAAAAGTATCTTTCTGGGGCCTCATTCCCTTAGGACCCTATCTCTACTAGCCATGATATCAACAAATTTGTGATGAGAAGTTAATGGCCGATAATACCCCTTTATCATATAAAATACATGTATTTTAATAGGCCCAAAGGCAAAGAAGCAGGTTTTCCAAACACTAAAGAAAAAGGATAATATTGCACAATAGATATAACTTAGTGATACTTCACTAAGTATCACTAACTTAGTGATACTGCCCACACATAGGCAGATATCTAGCACCCCTAGATATCTGCCTATGTGTGGGTCTATCTCTCACTCCTAAAATTAGAGCCTCACTAGAAGCTAAAATGTCAAATAATCAAATTCATGAACCATACGTTTACTTAGCTTTCTACTACGAAGGACAATTGAGAAGTCAAAAACAAAGCTAAAAATGAGCAGTTATAGTAAGACAAGACCAACCATCTCCTAAATTTTCTAAAACAATGTGAGTTGGATTTTGTCAGTGATTACCAGGGAAAACTAGATGTTAGTCTTGAAAGTGGAAATAGGACAAATGGATCTGATAAAATTAGTCTTAACTCATCTTAGGTGGGGTCAATCCTATGCTGCTACAGAAAGAAGTTATCTCTATACCCTCATTTTCACCAACATTTGCTTATTCAAACACACATAAATCATAAGAAAGAGCCATGACTTAGCTTAGAATGTCACTTAGAATGTTGATGTCACTCAACATCTTGGGATTTCTAAAGCATTCTATAGGACCAACAAGATATTCCCAAAAGAGAGTTTAAATAGAGGAGTTTGATTTTAATTTCAGAAATTTGTTTGTCCTAGAGTGGTACAATCAGAAAAGGCATGTGATAATTAAAAAGAAACATACCTGTGAACACTTAAAAATTTGGGTTACAACCGAAGAGTACACCTGTAGAATAAAAAGAGAATCTGTCTTGAACGTCATACTATATGGTACCGGTTTTCTCTTTTAAAAACTGTTCTATATTTGATAGGTAAAGTTAACGCTGATTTGTGGCCCATGGGTACTCAAGTTCACATCCTTCTCTTCTTAACATTAACACTGATCCCAGCTCCACTAAAAATCACAGGGGTCCAATAAATGTTTCTTATTGATGTTAATAATGATGTGGATGGGCTGGGTGCAGTGGCTCATGCCTGTAATCCCAACACTTTGAGAGGCTGAGGCGGGCAAATCACGAGGTCAGGAGTTCGAGACCAGCCTGGCCAATATGGTAAAACCCTGTCTCCACTAAAAATACAGAATTTAGCTGGGCATGGTAACATGAACCTGCAGTCCTGGCCACTTGGGAGGCTGAGGCAAAAGAATCACTTAAACCTGGGAGGCAGAGGTTGTAGCTAGCTGAGATCACATCACTACACTCCAGCCTGGGTGACAGAGCAAGACTCCGTTTCAAAAAAATAAATAAATAATAATAATAATAATAATAATGTGGATGATCAAAATAGACCAGGGTTCAATAAATTAAGGCCTAACAGGCCAAATCTGACCCACTGCCTGTTCTGGTAAATAAAGTTTCATTGAACACAGCACATCCATTCATTTGCATGTCGCTTATGACTGCTTTCATGCTATAAAAGCAGAGTTGAGGCCGGGCACGGTGGCTCACATCTGTAATCCCGACACTTTGGGAGGCTGAGGTGGGCAGATCACGAAGTCAGGAGTTTGAGACCAACATAGTGAAACCCCATCTCTACTAAAAATACTAAAAATTAGCTGGGCATGGTGGCGGGCGCCTATAATTCCAGCTACTTGGGACGTTAAGGCAGGAGAATCGCTTGAACCCAGGAGGCAGAGGCTGCAGTGAGCCAAGATCGCGCCACTACACTTCAGCCTGGGTGACAGTGTGAGACTCCATCTCAATAAAAAAAAAAAAAAAAAAAAAAAAAAAAGCAGAGTTGGGTTGTTGGGATAAAACCACATGACTCACAAAACATAATATATTTACTACATGACTCACAAAACATAATATATTTACTATCTGTTCCATTACAGGAAAAGTTTGACAACTCCTCATCTAGCAGATCCCTTAGGAGTCATTAAGTAAGTGGTAATTGTCACAAAGTTTTCATGTGTAACAAATATTCTTCAGAATTTGCTGTCTTCTTATAAATCTCATTATCAACCCTCCCCTGTGACTGAGGCCCTGATTTCTTTCTTATTTGCCATTTCTCCATATCTGCAATTATTCACAAGATAACTGGGGCATCTACTACCTTTGATTCTTCTTCTTTAGTAAACACAATAAAATGAATAATCAGAGAAACATGCAGGAAAGACTCTAACAATGCATTCAGAAGTCAACAGCAGGGATTGTAAGCAATCTCTCATTGTCATTTTAGTTGGGGTATTGGACATAACCCATAAAGCATCCCTCAATGACATACCTGAAAGCTGTTACTTGGAAAGTGGAGCTAGTAAACTCAAAGAAGAAATATGATATATAGCACAGCTTATTATCAAAAAGGTTTGCACCTCTGCCTTAACTCACATATCCCAGTCAAATGAATGACAGTGAAACTGAAATAACATGAAACAGCCAAAAATATATTGCTTTATCATTTCAAAGAAAAATGCTAGACAAGGTCAAGGATAATGTATATTACCTCACAATAAATATTATCCCTAAAGCATGACAATTTTCCACATGATATTCTGGAATTAAAAAAAAAATTAAAATAATGATTATATAGGTCTTTCCTCTGTTGCTGTTTAATTTGACATATGATTAAAATGATGCAATTTATCTTTCTTCCTTCCGAGGAGTTGAGAAATATAAGAATTTTGAACTTGAAGGATCTTAGTTCAACCCTTTGAATTTCATTGGATGAAATTGAGGCCCAAACCACACGCTTAACTGGAAGCAAAAACTGAAGTAAAACTAAGATCTTCTGACTCTTAGTCAAAAATTCTTTTCTACACCATGATGAGTCCATTTATCAACAGATATCCAACATATCTGTTGGATATGTCAGTAGATAAATTACTTGGTGAAGAAATACTAAGAGGAAGCTTTGTTGTATATACTTCCTTCGTGGTGATGTAAGTTAAATTCTGAGCACCCAAGCAAAACTTTTAGAAAAGGTCTCATCACTCTTGATTAACTACAGAAGAACTGAAGAGTAAACAGCTATTCAACGAAAAGTCCTCATCTTAGTGAGGTCAGTCCCACGCGGGCTGACCTCACTAAGATGCAGGCACTGCTCTGCTCAGGCAGTAGTTACGACCATCTGCCTTTGGAAAAACTTGTAGTTCTTTTCTTGGTTACTCCCACTGCCCCTCCTGTTCCCTAGAGTGCACAGTAAAGACTAGATGCCTTCCGTATAATGACTGTGGTCAGCTATAAATACAAGGAAAATGAATATGCAACGTCTTAATGTCAAGCTAATTTTAGCTTAACAGTTTCATTTTAACTATGCCCAACCAAGACTGGACACACCATGGTTCAGTCTGAGAAGTTTTAAAAATGGAAATTACAAAACCACAGCATGGAACCCAAATTGTTCAGATCGTAGTAACAGTGATTGAAATGCTCTTGGTTGATGTTGCCAAGAGGAGGCCCTTCAATGCACAGTGGTGAGCTCCCAAACCACATGGATAAATAGATTCGGTCACTGCTATGAGGTGAACAATAGACCCTATGTTGTGGCTTCGGCTCTGTTGTCGTGAATGTAAATAGTTTCTCATCATTCATATGTGGACAATGCTCTGTGTGTTACAGAACACATTCTGTGGGCAGGTGTGGAAAAGGTTTCTTACCAAGTTTTATATACTGCCATCTCAATCTTTTACCTTAGCTTTTGGAGTCAGCAGAGTGTCTGACTACTGTTTCAATCCACAGAACAGCTACAGAATATGTCTGAAGATTCCAGCCTGTTATTTTTCTTCAAATCTGGGTTTCAATCTTGGTTAATGTTTGCCCAGAAATATGTAATTGCGGACTTCCTCCTCATAAACCCTTCTAAAGTGTAGGCTGCCAGTCTAGCATGCTATTATCTCTTTGCCTCAGGGCTAACGCAGGGTGTGCCCTCGTAGTCACAGGATAGATAACCTGCTCCCTGCCAGGAAGCCAGGATGGTTAGAAGTTGCCGCTAAGAAAAAACACATCTTGCATGTGTCTAGTATTGTTTGTGTTTCTCCTTTGGATAAACACATTTTAAATGGTTTATTAAAAACTCACAGGCCGGGCACGGTGACTCACGCCTATAATCCTGGCACTTTGAGAGGCCCAGGCGGGTGGATTGCCTGAGTTCAGGAGTTTGAGACCAGCCTGAGCAACATGGTGAAACCCTCATCTCTAGTAAAATACAAAAAAATTAGCTGGACGTGGCAGCATGTATCTGTAATCCCAGTTATTCGGGAGGCTGAGGCAAGAGAATTGCTTGAACCCCAGAGATGGAGGTTGCAGTGAGCTGAGATCACACCATTGCACTCCAGCCTGGGTGACAGAGTGAGACTCGGTCTCAATAAATAAATAAATAAATAAATAAATAAATAAAAATAAAAACTCGTGCTCGCCTTTTTCTTTCTTTCTTTGAGAACTCTTCATTTACTCTATTCACATTAGTCACTGTGATTTGGATGTGCCTGCTCCCTGTTCCTCACTCAACCTAACTTACAAAGGAATTGTTTTCCATTCACTGAATGTCACTTCCTTGTGAGGCTCTGTTACACACCTGCCCCCCACACACCCACCCCCAGAACATGAGCACACACATACAGACAATATTAGAGTTTACTGCAATCTTTTTTGTTTTTGAGACAGGCTCTTGCTTTATCACCCAGGCTGGAGTACAGTGGCACAATCATAGCTCACTCAGCCTTGACCTCCTGGGCTCAAGTGATCCTTCTGCCTTGGCCTCCTGGGTAGCTGGGATTACAGGTGTGTGCCACTATACCCAGCTAAATTTTGTAGTTTTAGTAAAGATGGAGTTTCACCATGTTATCCTGGCTGGTCTTGAACTCCTGGGCTCAAGCAATCCGCCTGCCTTGGCCTCCCAAAATGCTGGGATTACAGGTGCAAGCCACTGTGCTCCGCTTATTGCAACCTTCTTTAGGCTACCCTAGTACTGTATTACATCTCTATTATAAAATACCATGGACTGATTTGTATTATATTTACCTATGTCCCTTCACATTTACTTCTTCAGCTAGATTGACCTTCTTATTGATCTCTGTATTCTCAGGGCTTACCAGTTAGTTCAGTCCTCAAATAAACTTAATTAGTAATGTTTTTTGTGTTAAAGTGTAATTTACATATGTCAAATTCTCCCTTTTTCATGTACAGTTCTGTGAAATTTGATAACTGCATACAGTCATGTAACCACCACCACCACAATCAAGATATAGACCAGTTCCATTGGCCCAAAACATACCCCATCCTATTGTAGCTAACCCCTTCCCTTCAGCCCCAGTCCTTGGCATCCCTGTTTTCTGTTCCTATGGTCCTGCATGTTATATATATATGAAAGCATTCAGTCTGCAGTCTTTGGAGTATGGCTCCTGTCACTTAACATAATGCATTTGAGGTCCATCTATGTTATTACTGTAGCAGTAGTTCATTCCTTTTCATTGCTAAGAAGTATTCCATTTATAAATCTGCCACAGTAATTATACCCATTCCCAGCTGAGAGACATTTGAGTTGTTTCCAATTTGAGGAGACAGTGAATAAAGCAGCTATAAATAATCACATTCAGCTTTTTATGTGAATACATGGTTTTACTTCATTTAGATAACTAACTAGGAATAGGATTATTGGGTCATGGTAAGTGCAAGTTTAACTTCATAAGAACCTGCTTAACTGTTTGCCAGAGGCTATATTTCCTTTCACGTTCCCAGCAGCTGTCTATGAATTCTAGTTTCTCTACATCCTCACCAACATGAGACATAATCAGTTTCTTTGTATATTAGCCATTCTAATAGATGTAATTTGAATTTGCATCTATCTAGAAACTAATGATGTTGAGCACATTTTAGTGTGTCTGTTTGTCATCCATACATCTTTAGCAAAGTGTCTACTCACATATTTTATTCATTTTGGGGGAGTTGTTTGTTTTCTTGGAGTTTTAGAAGTTTTTTGTGTAGTCTGGACATGCATCCTCCACCAGATATGTGAATTGCAAATATTTCTCCCAATCTGCTTAATAAATATTTTTAAATAAAAAAGTAGAAAAAAATAGTTCTTTTGAAAAGGGTTTATGAGATTTAAATGTACAAATGATGCAGAGTTATACCTTCACATCTTCAAATGAGTATGCAAGATGCTTAGAATAAGGTAATAAAAAAATGGTAACAGCAAATCTAAACCTACTACTTGGAAATTATTTAAGTGTAGCACATAGGGAGATTTGTTTTAGAGGGTATGCACATTTCTCAGATTGCTTTAAAAAATTATCATTTAAAAACTTTTTTTTAAAAGAAAACCATAATAGAAAACATGCGTTGCATGCATTTTAATGGGAAAATCAGATATTAGTCTTTCAAATTATTCTTTTTTCTTTTTTTTCTTTTTTTTTTTTTTTGAGATGCAGTTTTGCTCGTTTCCCAAGCTAGAGTGCAATGGCATGATCTTAGCTCACTGCAACCTCTGCCTCCCAGGTTCAAGCGATTCTCCTGCCTCAGTCTCCCGAGTAGCTGGCATTACAGGATGGGATTACAGGTGTGCGCCACCATGCCTGGCTAATTTTTTGTATTTTTAGTAGAAACGGGATTGCACCATGTTAGCCAGGCTGGTCTCGAACTCCTGACCTCAGGTGATCTGCCTGCCTCAGCCTCCCAAAGTACTGGGATTACAGGTGTGAGCCACCGCACCCAGCCCAAATCATTCTTATGATAGATAGCAGTTATTAGAATAGGTATGTATCTTTACCAAGACAAATCTGACAGGTAAACTGTTCAGTACTGAAAGCCTGCTCCTGACTCCCATTGAATTCAGTCTGTGAAAAGCATATTAAAGGATTATGCAGTCAGTCTTTGTGTGCGGACATTCGAAGACGGTTCTTTACTATGTGGACTGTGAACCTAACATTTCTAAGCTTCAGTTCCATTATCAATCCTATTGAAAGCAAGATTTTACAGGAAGGGAGAAAGTTTTGTTACTGCTTCTATAAATAAGGTATTCTGACTTCAAGTGAACACCTACTTGGATCAAAGGACCCAAACATACCAAACGTTGCATTTTTTAGGCACACTTATTCTCAACCAATCAATGAGTATGTACTGTTTGCACCATTTTATGGACATCACAAAAGAAGGACTAGATATGGTTGCTATCTTCTTCAGGAATTCCTTCTGTTAAAGAGACAAGAAAATACAAAATAATAACAACAACACAGTATTGACTATTACATAAAAAGCAAAGACATAATAAGAAGGATAGGTTGGATGGAAAAAGAGGAAGCTATAAATACTCACTGATTTCTGTCTTGTAGGCTATTTCTCTATCAACTATTCAAAAATGCCACCAAATATAATGTTAGCTACAATACTTTATTGGCACAATAAGGGTCAGGGCTAATGATATGAAGTCAATTTCTGAATATTATGTTTCCACAACTCAGTCTGGCTATAAGTAATGCTCAGAGGAGGGAGAAAATGAAAGACTCGCAAAGTCAGAGAAAATTTCACAGATGAAATGGGATATAAACTGAACCTTAAAGGGTGGGTAGATTTTGCCTAATAGAAGAGAGTGAGAAGGAAAATATGAAAGAACCAAGAGAACAGTTGTGGAATTTGTCACTCTTTGGTCTCCTGGGTAATATAATGTCCTTGTCCATTGTGGGAACTAAGAGTACCAGATATTTGCATTCCAAATCTCCCTGACAATTAGTCTAACACATGATCTAGGTGCTGCCAGTTGGAATCACCCCAATATCCAGTGCCTTGTTGGGAAGAAGCAAGGAGCATGCAGTATGCATGTGAACCACGGATAGCTGGATCTTCATCCCAGAGGCAGCCAAGGCAGGGGTTCAAGAAGCAGGACCCATGTCACAGGGGCCCGTGGTGTAGTCAACAGCACAGAAATATCTTCACTGGGTCTGTTTTGCCATGTAATATGGGGCATTATTCCTGGATACATAACCTCCAAGCCCCAAATCTTTCTGGAAATTCTATGAGCCATCTAGTATATTTTTAATGTTTCTTTTCTGCTTAAATCAGCTAAAATTCATTTTAGACTAGTAATGGGTATTGCTGTTTATAGTAAGAACCTCTTTATCAAGCCTCATATCCCTGTATAATACATCAATTAGCATCCTATCCTCAGTTTTCTTAGCAGGTAATGTAGCATAGGAGTCAGGGCATGGCTCTGGAGTCTGATGATTCTGGACTCAAACCCCAGCTCCACATGAAAGCAAATCCTCAGAGAAATCTGGGGCCCTCAGCCAACTATATGATCACACCATATGCTTCCATACCTTCCTCACCCATTGCCAATAAATATGTGCTTGATGAATGTGCATTCAAGGGTCCAAGGTCCTTTCCTTTCATAAGTTTCATTAGAATCAATACAGAAGCACTTTGAGAGGCTATGGTGTGCAGATAGCTGGAGCCCAGGAGTTCAAGACCAGCCTAAGTAACATGGCCAAACTCCATCTCTAAAAAAAAATACAAAAGTTAGCTGAATGTTGCTCACCTGTAGTCCCAGCTACCTAAGAGGCTGAGGTGGGAGGATCGCTGGAGCCCAGGAGGATGAGGGTATAGCAATCTGTGATCGCACCACTGCTCTTCAGCCTGGGCAACAGAATTACACCCTATCATTAAAGAAAAAAAAATCAGTATGGATTTTCTACCTCTAAGTTACAGAATTATAAGATAACAAGGTAAAAGTCAGTGACCTTTCATATAACCCACATTTCTAAGCTCATAAAAATACAGCCCAGGTTTAGCACCCATTAGCACATCACATTTCTTCTAATGGTATTTTATGTTTTGTTTGCTATTTAACTTTTCACCAATTGCCTCACAATAAACGTGTCTCCTGGAGGACAAAGACTGTCTTTATCTGTATCTTACCACTATACCCAACACAGAGCTGGGCATGTAGCAGCTCCTCAACACATATTTCTTGAATGAAACAAAGCCTGTGGAAGTGCCTCACTCACTGTGAAATAAACTAAATTGCACTCACATGCTGAAAAAAGTATCTATTCCTATATTTATGCCACTTATATTTCTCAGCCTAAATATGCAGCAATAAAGGACTTGTTCAATGCATTGTGACAACCACGTAATGGGATGTTTCTCAGCCATGCAAAATTACCTGCTTAGGTGGCCACATAGAAAGTGGCAATGATACATTAAGTTTAAACAATAGAATATAATAACATGTGTATATAGATGAGCACTGTTGGAGAACACAGTGAAATGAAAGCTTCTTATTTGTTAAGGTAAAATGATTTGATATGATCTTTTCATTATTCAAATTTTCTTTTAATGTCCAAAAAACATGCCAGTATCCCTAAGAAGAAGAAGAAGTAACAATATTGATCCAATAAATAAAAATAAAGAGAAAAATGTCCCTCTAAATAATATTTCTATAAGGTAATGCAAGCATAGTACAGTAGACACTGTTGATGTCCAGTCATATTCTCTCACCCTAATCCTGGCCAGACTTCTAATGGCCAGCACCTGCATTTCTTTGCCTACAGTCTCTGACCGCCTGAGCCCACTTTTTTCACATGTGCAGCTGCCCAGAAATGCCAGGAAATTAGTACCGCCAGAAGCAGCCCTTTACCTATGACAGTATAGATACCCAAGTTCCCTCATTGCTTAGGGGAATAACCCTGAAATGAATTTTAAATCATGTCCCAGAGACTACTGGGATTAGGCTGCAGATGCCCAGAACGGAAACTGGCTCAACAATGTACCCGTTATTGCTCCCATTCTTCTCTATTTCATATCTGCACTCTCCTACTGGTATCTTCTGAGGTCACCCTCAAATCAACTATATTTGAATCCTTGAGGTTGATTGTGTACAGGCCTTGGAAACAGACAGGCTTAGGTTCTACTCCTGTCATTGCTGCTTACTAGCTGTGCAGCCTTGGATACATTTCTTAAAGTCTAAGCCTCAGTTCCTTCATGTATATAATGGGGATGATATTATCTATATTGCAATGTTATCATGAAAATGGAGTTATATGTGTCAATGTATTTAAGTCACTAGCACATGGTGCAACAAGTGGGAGCTCTCCTCTGGTTTTGAGTGGTAGTGACAGTAATAGAAGCAATAATAATAGTGATCAGCAATGCTGAGATCAGCGTTCCTCCAATATTAATGTTCACTGGTATCTCTTGGGATTTTGCTAAAATGCAGGTTCTGATTCAACATCTGGGGTGGGACCTAAGATACTATTTTGCTAACAAACTCCCAAGTAATATCAATGCTGCTGGTACTCAGACCACACGTACTCTGAATAGCAGGGATTTAGAGTATTATCTTCTGGAGAGTAAGAAGTAAAGAAGACAAATCATCTGTATAATAATTCACTCTAGAACTCGTCCTTAAGAACTATATAACTACTACTACTACTACTACTACACACACACACATACATGCACTTCTTCAAGTATTTTCAGATCAGTGGAGACATTTCTCTGTGCATCTAGACATCCCTTGGGTACTACTTAACCATTAATGCATAAAGACTTCTGGCAGGGAGGCACAGCTGAGAGGGCAGCCAGGCCTCCAGTGGGGATGAGTCAGACCCCAAGTGGACGCTTCTCAATCAGGCCTCCAGGGTGGACCAGCTGCCATTCGTGAGCTCCGGACTTAGCTGGTGGCTCACCGTGTCCCAGATCAACCCAGCAGGCAGCCAGTGGCAGTCCCACTTTAGGGTGCAGCACAGGGATGCAAGGGTAGTTTTCCCTGATGGTCTCACATGGGTGGCCTTCCCCGACCTCGGCCTTCGGTGTGAAATTTTTTCTACTTCTAGTACCAAATTCTGTTCAACTTATCCATTTCTAGTTTGTAAAACAAACTACCTCTAAACTTTGTGCCATTTTATTATCTCACAATTTTGTGGATCTATACTTTGGGCAGAGCTCAGCTGGGTGATTCTACTGTTTCATGTGGCATCAATGCAGGTTATTTATTGATATTCAACTAGTGACTGGACATGTCTGAAGAGTCCACAATAGCTTCACTTCCATGTCTTGCACCTCAGTAGGGATGGCTGGAAAATTAACTCAGTAAGAACTATTGACCAGAACATTTACTGGAGGCCTCTCCAGGATGATGGCCTCATGGTGCTCACCTCTTCTATGACAGTACAAGGTTCCAGAGCAAGTATTGCAATGAACAAAGCACAAAACACTCAGTCTCCAATGACCTTATCTTGGAAGTCACACAGCATCATTTCTGTCATACTCTACTTTTTAAAGTAGTCATAAGCCTTCCCAGATTCAAGGACAGAGGACAAGACCCACCCACCTCTTAATGAATCTGTAGCCATGTTTTAAAATTGTCACAGTGCTCCCTCTGCCACAGATTATTAACATTCCTCCCACATGAAACATAGACTCACTCTCTCCCAAGACCGGCCATTATGGCACCCAGCTCTGACTTAGGCTCTGGATAGAAGTCTGGGATCTCATCATCCAATTAGATCCTTATCAGATGTTTCCTACAAACAACTGACTGGCAAATCTTAAATCCTGTTTCTGTGAGTTCAGTTGAAAGTCAGGAATTAAGCTGTAAGTTAAACTGGGAACTATATATCGAGAAAAAAAGATGGAAGACACTAGAAAGAAGCAATTCTTTCTAAAGAAGGAATGCTTTCAATTTACTTCAAAAAACATACCAAATATTACAAACGATAAAACTCAAGGAGCTAAGGTCTCCCCCAGGCTTTGCCATAAATGAGGCACTTAGAAAAGCACAGTGATTCTCAAGCCACTAGGGGATCATTTAATGTTCCATTTTAGGCACATTCCTAAGCATCTTTCTTATTCCCAGGAACACTGTTCAACTAACATTTATTCAGCATTTAAAGGTTCTGACCTGTCATTGGAAATGCTACAGGGGTTCATTCAAATATGTTTAATCTAAACATGCCTACATTCTCTTCTTAACTCAATGCCAATAACAATGAGCAAGTAATTTATGATGCAATTCTCATACTGTCATCAGAAGAAACAGAAAACAAAAATGTTTGGTGGATGATTAACATAGCCTTGATGAAAATGGTGAACAGGCCACATTAGTAAACAAATTCATTTTGTTGCTAATTAATGGGTCATCAAGTACAACTGAGGAAGCAGGCTGTGGACAGGGCCCCTGTAAGCAGAGATTCAGGGTCTGGTTTCTGTCACTGGTATGCTCCAGGAAAATTACTTAACCTCTTTTTGCCTCAGTTTCTATAAAATGAGGATTCTAGGAGCTATCTTATGGAACTACTGTAAAGATGAAATTCCATTTTTAAAAATTGGGGGATAAATGTTAAAAACTGTGATGTGCTGAATACAGATAGAGTGTTACTAGGCTTTGTTGGCTTCAATAATCATCTTTCAATTAAATCTCTAACCCAGATCTGTGAATTTGTGGTGGCAACTTCTCCTCACACCCACCTAACAAACACGAATATTTCTTGCACACATTTCTCTCTTAACCTTGGACTTAATGTAAGGCCTCTGTTATTTCTATTAATAGGTTTATTTATTAATAGGATCTTTCAGTGACATATGTCACCTTGTATCACAAGTGTATAAAGTATAATGTGGCAAAATTAAGATATTCTGTCATTGTATGCTTCCTGTTGTCACTGCTACCCTATTCCAACCTTACCACCTCTCCTCTAGGTCACTCCAGGGGCCTCCTTAGGAATTTCTTAAACACGTGTTTTATCAGATGAAAATAGATCCACATTGCCTAAAATTTAAAAACCAGGAACTCAGAGCCTTCCAAATAGGTCCTCAAAACACCTTTCCAATATTATTTCTCAGAGAACCCCTAGATATAACCTAAACTCCAACTAAACTCATCATCTTGCTTTTCCTAGGACACACTTAGCCTCATTTTCTCTTTGCCTGAGCTGTCTGCTCCACTTGAAAACCTCTGCACCTATTAAAATATGACCAATACTTTAAGGCAAATTTCAAACATTTTTTGCAAGTAAAAATGAAGTCACATCAGGAACAATAATGCATTACACAGAAAGTCACAGGAACTAATTTGGTGTGCCAAGAAAGACCACAACTTATAGATGTCTATAAAGTAGGAAGAGAATGTCAGTGTCTGTTACAGCAAAAGTTTGTGTCGTTCTCGGCATAAGAATTCTGGAAAAGCTTCTGACCCCTGGGACTTTAATATACTGAACAACTAGACAGTACTCAAAAATCTGTCAACTATGACAATAACTGGCTGTCTTTTATGTATAGTTCTCATCACATAAGTTCAACCTAAATGGTGCCAAAACAATCCATCATTTTGTTTTATTTGGTATTTTAATGCAAAACAGGTCTCCTGAAAAATCTATCCAAAAGTCGTATTTTCCAGACCTTTGACAGAGACTTCTTAATTGTTTTGTTTTGTTTTTATTTCTTTTGAAACCTTAGTAAAACAATTGCAAGCACATATTATCTTGTATCTTTTATCTTCATAAAGGCTTTAAAAAAATTAAAATTTCTTGGCTTTATAAAGTGTGGCAAAGAATCCATAAGCAAGAAAAAGTAAAGTTAGATTTTAAACCATCTATTACTCAAAGAGAAGTTGCCACATATGGCCCAAGACAGATTTATTTTCAAAAGCTTTCATTGGTTCCAACCATTTAAAAGTATGCTAGCACTGAGTGGTTAATTCAATACACGAAGAACTACAAGTTCATAAAAGAAACCCTCAAACAGAGGCTACATGCAAAGAGCCATCCTCTGAGGTTAACTAACCAAAATCCACAGAAGATGGTTAGAATTAGCCATCAACTGCTGAGCCACTCAACTGCTGAGGAGGCAAAGGGAGTCCCAGCAAGAACTATTGTAATTTTTATGTCCATAAAACTTCCCAGTAATGAAAATATAACAACCATTGCCCTCCTCAGAAAAACAAATGAGGTTTTCTTTTTCTGTCTCTCTCTATTTCTCTGTCTCTCTCTCTCACTCTCATTGTAGCAGTAAAAATTTAAAAGTGCTAGTTTACAAGACAATTTTCCAATAGCAATCCATTCTGCAACGTGATTTGGAAATAATTTGCCACCAACATGAAGAGTTTTGTCTACATCATCAAGAAAAAGGCCACCTAAAACGAGACAATCTACCCAGTGCTTACTGTGTATAGTGCCTTACAAAGAAGATCAGACAAGACAAGGCAAAGAAGTCAACCTGTGTTGAGCACCTGGTACCAGGTATTCAGCCAAAAATGCTTTCACTTCTACCTTACTCAATCCCCGGGAAACCTTGAGTTAGTTATTCATTTGTTTGCAGATTAAGAAACTGAGGGTCAGAGTAATTAAGCAATTCTCCCAGATTACACACACACACACACACATACACACACACACACACACACAGAGAGAGAGAGAGAGATTATGGTCAAATTAAGCCACAATTTGAACCCAGGACTCTCTACCCCAAAGCCCATACCTCTTCCAGCACACCCTGACTGCCTGAGACACCGCTCTTGCTTTCAGGGAATTTACTGCTTGCTACATCTGCATTTTTAGAGAAGCATAACATAAACAGTGTGTTGAAATGAAATTCTTTGGTGCTATAATGATGTAAGCAGATGAACCTTAAGTATAAAAGAGAGAGGATGAACCTTAAATATAAGAGAGAGAGAAAAAGAGAAGAGAGCCGGGTGCGGTGGCTCAAGCCTGTAATCCCAGCACTTTGGGAGGCCGAGATGGGCGGATCACAAGGTCAGGAGATCGAGACCATCCTGGCTAACACGGTGAAACCCCGTCTCTACTAAAAAATACAAAAAACTAGCCGGGCGCGGTGGCGGGCGCCTGTAGTCCCAGCTACTCGGGAGGCTGAGGCAGGAGAATGGCGTAAACCCGGGAGGCGGAGCTTGCAGTGAGCTGAAATCGGCCACAGCACTCCAGCCTGGGCGACAGAGCGAGACTCCATCTCAAAAAAAAAAAAAAAAAAGAAAAAGAAAAAGAGAAGAGAAAGAAATGTAGTCGTGTTTTGCTAACACTGTCAATGAAAGGAACCCTCTTAAACCTCCCTCGGGGCTAATTAAAGCAGTTGCCTGTTTGGAAAGTATTTCTTTTTAGTGGAGAAAAATGATTCCAGAGAATAGCACAAATAAAAGAAAATATACTTTTAAGACCATCTAATGAAACTTACTCAAATCATATTTACTACAGTTCTGTTCTGTCAATTCCTCAAATAGAAATGCCCCAGCCAGCTAACCCAAACATTTGATTCGTAAAGAGGTAGATTTTGCATAGTAAATTCATACATTGGCTTTTTAAAAAGTAACATCTAGTCTCTTAAAAATTATTTAAGATTCGTATGCCCCTGTCCCATTATCTCTGGAGGAAATAATAAAACCAAATATCCGTATCTGTCCAGTAGTGACCTTCACCAAAGCACAGCATAAACTCAAAACTGCAGCTTCGTTGCTACAAAGCACAGAACTCTAAGCACCACCACCAGACAGAGGACCAGCCTCAACTTCCTTGCTTCCCTTGGCATTGTCAACCCTGTGGAATCTAATGCTCTTTCTTTTTGCAGGGCCACATTAATGCACAAAGGTACAAAAATCATCTTCTAACAAACATCCTAAGAAACTTGAGGAGTGGGTATGACACTCTCAGTGAAGGAGTAAATGCTAGGCGACTTTGGATTGTGATCTAAATCAGGATACTCTAATTTTCTTCTCCCACAGAGTACATTTTCTCATCCTCTTATAACAATTTTATTTAACTGTATTCACTCTTAATTTCACACTCAAGGGAGCTTGGATCCATTAATGACAAGGACAGCTGCTAAATGTATTTTAAATTGTAACATATCTTCAAATGGTTACTATTGGCTATTTCATATGATTCAACCTCCAAATTTCATATGACTAACTAATAACCAATAATTAATTGCTTTTTTACATAATAAAATAGGAATTTCATATACATCAAGCTAATAAACAAACAATCCCAACTCTTTCTCTCTTTAGGGATTTCGATGTTTTCCTGAAAGATATCTACAGGTTCCTTCCCAACCCTATGGCTATACATCCCATGTCAATCCTGTAACTACTGCCTTGGGAAGTTTTGTGTCGGAGAAACTATAAAGGAGAAAAATCCAGCCTTCTTTCAGTGGATAATTCCAAATCCATAGCAAACAAAGATGGGGGGAAAACAGGACCTTTTAACTTGTGAAGGCAATAAAAATGTGTTCCAAGTATAAACAATTTAAGACGGTATAATACCCGACTCTTCTACCTCAGCAAAGGAGTCAGTTCCATCTCTGCTGAAGAAAATCTCCATCAAGACATTACAGGTGATTTAGCTTCCAAACTAGTTTGGTCCTGTATGATCTCCACCAAATTGTATTTATGGACTTCCATAAAGTGAAAGCATCAAAGACGCTTCACCTAGGTCCCCAGGCTGGGCTGGCACGGGGGCCAATGAAAGCAAATGCCTGATCCCTTAATTCACAGGGCCTCGCTGTTCTCCAATCGGTGCGTCCCCACCTAGCTGGGAAGTGTAAATGGAGGGATTTGGTTTTATCCCCGAGGAGGCACAGTACAAAGACACAGTATAAAAATAAAGTATACAGGATAATATGCTTACTCTTGGGCATAAAAATGTTTACAATACACTGCTCACAGCAGGTCCTGCTCTTCCTCTTACCTGGTCTCTCTGAGCTGGCATCCAATGGTGCTGATTAAGAAGGTAACCCAGGCTGTCTCTTGCAATAGGACAAAAATAAAGCTCATCTTCACAAGAACATGTAGTGGGAATGCACATACGTGGATACATACATGCTCATAAGAACATGTGTACACAAGCCTTTCTCTCTAGGCGATGCCCATTCTGGCCAGCATTATGAAGTTTTACTTACTCTTCAAAGAAAAGAGAATGGCAAAGAGGGTAGGAGATCTGGCTTTCCTCAGATGAAGAAATGAGCATTAAGTAACCATTAACATCACAAACAGAAAGACCACAGACACTAAGCACCACTTCTGGATTTTTCTTGCTAAAATAAATAATCTATCCTGAAGGAGATCAAGTCTCTAAACCTAACTACCAGTTCACAGAAAATAGAGGGGGACAGAGAAACAGAAAGTTGAGTGCACAGCTACGGATGTAGGTAAATGGGTGCATTTGATGGTAGCAGCATGTAGAAGTTCTTTTTTAACTTTAGGCAAAGTACATTCCCAGCACTTGAGTCCATCTACACCTGCCCTGCCACACTTGGGCAGATTCAAAACCATCTTTTTCTTTATCTTTCATTGTGTAAAAGTCCCCCTCTGTTTTGTGCTGTGTATGCTGTAGTCAGGCTGGTTAGTCTGGCAAGGACATCTCATAATTCCTTTCCCTCTAGGATTGTGTCAAGAGTAGCCAGGCCAGGCACAGCAGCTCATGCCTGTAATCCTGGCAATTTAGGAGACCAAGGTGGGAGGATCTCTGAAGTACAGAAGTTCAAAACCATCCTGGACAACATAGTGAAACCTCATCTCTATAAAAAATGTTTTAAATTAGTCAGGCACGGAGTCATTTGCCTGTAGTCCCGAGCTACTTGGGAGGCTGAGGTGGGGAAATTGCTTGAGGCCAGCAGCTTGACGCTGCAGTGAGCCATGTTTGCGCCATTGTACTCCAGCCTGGGTGACAGAGCGTGACTCTGTCTCAAAAAACAAGAGTTACAAAAAAGGAACTCAGGCAAGATTTGAGACAGAAGTGAAGGCTTCATTCTCAGACATAATGATAGAAAGATGGAGAGGAATGTGGCAGGATCCCCGTGGTCCTCTCTCTCCTCAGACCCATATTTAGTGTTTTCCAATTATTAGCCCTGCTGACTAGCAGCTGTCCACTACCAGTCACTTGGGCACAGATTCTCAGTAGCTCCCCTGAGGCAACAGCTTCCCAAAGACACTGCGCCAATTCCCTCTTCACAGCCCCACGTCGGCAGCTGGATGGGTTCATCTTGTCAGATTTTCCTGCAAGCTCCAGCTTGCCCACCAGGCCAATGCTTCAGTCATGTCTGAAACGAATGACTCCCATTCTGATCCTCCAACTCCCCTTTCTGGGCCTTCCTTTGCCCTGATCCTCCCACAATTGAGTAAGGTTTAATTCCTATAATAAATACGTCAGCCCACACTCAGAGTGGCACTGCTTCCCCACAGAACCTGGATGACACATCTCTGTCACCTACTAGTGCTGGTTCTGCTTCCTACAGCCTCCCAAGATTGACGGTTCTAGTCCTTCTAATGACAGCCTTTTGAGGACTGGAGGTTGATTTCTCATAGTAGAACTCATTTGTGCTGGCTCTCACACCTGGCCCTTCAGTGTTTCTGCTGGGTGTGGCTTCAAGCCCTCTCACATCTGGGCACTCTCTCTCATAAGAGCACATGGGATATTTAATCAGTTTCGTTTGTTTAAATGGACCTCATTTATACCAGCTTTTGAAATCATTTTTCTTAGTCCTTTATTCCACATATTCAGTATTTCTTCCAAATAGCTACATTTGACCCTATGCCTTTAATATCTTCATCTAACACACTGATCCATGGGAAAAGGGCAAAGACAAATTACCGCTATTACATATTTTTTTCCAAAAGGTCTCTTTGGGTTATGATTGTCATGACCAAGTTTTCATGTGGCCCAGGTAAATCAATATCTAATCTAAGAGACTTGGTCAAATTAGATAGCACAAAGGCTAAATAAATAAATAAGGATATATCACTAGTGGCTTTAAACCTGGGAGAATGGTTCCATTATTGAAAATAGGAATAGACAATAGAGCAGATGTTTTCACATTGTATGCAAAATATACAAGATGATGCATTTAATTTTAGATGCCTTGGGCTGGAGGTGCCTGGAGATACCCCTGAACTGAAGATGATTATTTTGAAGTCATTTGCATATAAGTGATATTTGAATGCACAAAGGTAGATTCATTCTTTAAAAGATAATAAATAGATAAAGACATTTTATTAAAAAGATAATAAACATTTAAAGAGATAAATATTTAACAGATAACAGATAAATACACAGAGGAGCCAAGAATAGTACAGTCCTCCCTACGTAGCTGTGGAGAGTTGGTTCCAGGACCTCCACAGATACAAAAATCTGCCCAAATCCCTTATATAAAATGATGCAGTATTTGCACATTACCTATGCACATCCTTCCATGTACTCTTTTTTAATAATTGCAACTTTTATTTTAGATTCAGGGGGTACCTGTGCAGGTTTGTTACATGGATATATTGGTGATGTTTGGGGTACAAATTATCCCAAATGGTAATGCTGAGGTTTGGGGTACAAATGATGCCATCACCAGAGTAGTGAACATAATAGTCAATGGTTTTTCAACACTTGCCCCTCCCCCTGCCTCCTCCCTCTAGTAGTCCCCAATATATATTATTGCCATCTTTATGTTCATGTTTACTCAATGTTTAGCCTTCTACTTATAAATAAGAAAATGTGGTATTTGGTTTTCTCTTCCTGCATTCAATTGCTTAGGGTAATGGGCTCCAGCTGCATGTTGCTGCGAAGGACATGATTTTGTTCTTTTTTAGGGTTGCATAGTATTCCATAGTGTATATATGTACTGTATTTTCTTTATCCAGTCCACTGCTGATGGGCACCTAGGTTGATTCCATGTTTTTGCTATTGTGAATAATCCTGCAATGAACATATGAGTGCATCTTTTTGGTAAAATAATTTTTTAAATATATATACCCAGTAATGGGATTGCTGGGTCAAATGGTAGTTCTATTTTAAGTTCTCTGAGAAATCTCCAAACTTCTTTTCACAGTGGCTGAACTAATTTACATTCCCACCCAAGAGGGTATAAATGTTCCCTTTTCTCCACAGCCTCGCCAGCATCTGTTATTTTTTGACTTTTTAATAATTGCTATTCTGACATATGAGATGGTATCTCATTGTGGTTTTGATTTTCATTTCTCTGATAATCCATGATGTGGAACATTTTTTCATGTTTGTTGGCCATTTGTGTGTCCTCTGTTCTTGTCTTTTTCATACTTTTTCATGGGATTCTTTGGTTTTTGCTTGTCCCATTATTTAAGTTCCTTACAGATTCTGGATTACAGACTTTTATCAGATGCATAGTTTGCAAATATTTCTCCCATTCTGTAGGTTGTCTATTTAGTCTACTGATAGTTTATTTTGCTGTGCAGAAGCTCTTCAGTTTAGTTAGGTCCCACTTGTCAGTTTTTGGTTTTGTTGCGATTGAGTTTGAGGACTTAGTAATAAACTTTTTCCCAAGGCCAGTGTCCAGAATGGTGTTTCCTAGGTTTTCTTCTAGGATTCTTATAGTTTGAGGCCTTACATTTAAATATCTAATCCATCTTGAGCTAACTTTTGTGTATGGTGAAAAGTAATGGTCCAGTTTCATTCTTCTGCATATGGTTAGCCAGTTATCCCAGCACCATTTATTGAACAGGGAGTCCTTTCCCCATTGCTTATATTTGTCAACTTTGTCGAAGAACAGATGGCTGTGGGGGTATGACTTTACTCCTGGGTTCTGTTCTGTTCCATTGTTCTGTATGACTTAAATCATCTCTAGATTACTTATAATACCTAATACAACGTAAATCCTATGTAAATTGTTGTTAAGCATATTTTTTTAAATTTATATTATGTTTTGTATTCTTATTGGGTCTTTTTTTTTTTGTAAATATTTTTGATCTGCAGTTGGTTGAATTTGTGGATGCAGAACCAGAAGATATGAAAGGCCAGCTGTCCACTGGTAATATTTGTGTCATTTAAGCATATGAGCTTTTGAAAATTTAGCTACTCCTAGCACATTACCATCTACATATGAAAAGTTGGGGTCAGGGAAACACACCAATCTGAGTATTCAGGACTAAGAACCTGCTGGATAGTTTAAAAAACCACATAGCCTTGATTCTCCTACTATTGTTTCCCTAAGCCTGGTATTATTGAACAAAGAAGATTCTGTTATTTTATACATGCTATGAAGAATAAGAGAATACAACCCAAATTGTAGAAGTCATTTTATCTAATGTTGCCGCTTTGCTGGAATTGGACTTTTATCCCATATAAATGCCTTTAGGCTTTGATCAGTATATATAGAAATCTTTAAGTGAGACTTGAAACAGCTCAAATGTCCATCACTTGGGGACTGGTTGAATAAACTATGCAACTTAAAAGGGATGATAGATGGCTGCACATGCTGCTAAGCAGTGAATGCTGAGATAAACTGTATAGTTAAAAAAAAAAAATAAGGTGGAGGAAAATGTGTATAGTAAACTAACATTTATCTCAGAAAGCAGATGTGAATGAGATGCAAGTTATCTATACATATTTGCTTCTGTAAAATAAAATTGAAAGATAAATCATGAAGTTTTTAAAAATTACCTATGGGAGAAAGGAGACGGAGATTGGAGGCCAACTTCTCTGAATATACTTTGCTGCATATAACTTTAAAACAAAAGTAAGGCTATTATCAAAATGATGAAAGATTAAGTGTTGGTGAGGATGTGGAGAAAAGGGAACCATTTTGTACTGTTGTTGGGAATGTAAATAAATATAGCCATTAGACACAAACAGTATGGAGGTCCCGCAAAAAATTAAAAATAGAACTACTATATGATCCAACAAGCCACTACTGGGGTATATATCTAAACAACATAAAATCAGTATATCGAAGAGATGTCCTCATCCCCTGTTCATTACAGTATTATTCACAATAGCCAAGACATGGAATCATCCTAAGTGTCCATCAATGAGTGAATGACTAAAGAAAATATGGTATGTGTACACAATGGAATACTATTCAGACCTATAAAAAAAGAAAATTTTCTCATTTGCAACAACATAGATGAACTTGGAGGACATTATGATAAATGAAATAAACCAGGCACAGAAAGACAAATACCACATGACCTCACTTACATGTAGAGTGAAAAAAATCAGTCATATAAACAGGAGTGAGGCCGAGGGGTGGAGAAATTGGGGAGTGTTGGTCAAAGAAAACAAAATTTCATTTAGACAGAAGGAATAAGTTCAAGAGATCTATTGAATGTCATGGTGACTACAGCTAATAACAATATATTGTATATTTGAAAATTATAGTAAGTAGATTTTAAGTGTTCTCACCACAAAAAAAAGGATGTGAAGTAATGCTTATTTAAAATAGCTTAGTCATTCCACAATGCATATACATATAGCATGTTGTATACCATAAATATATACAATTTTTACTTGTCAATTCTAAAAAAGAACTATTTTTAAAAACAAAATTAAATAAATCTAAAAAAACTACACTACAACTCTAAAGCAAAATGAAGCAAATAAATTCAACTATCTATTTTTTTAAGTGACTTTAAAAGACAATGATTTCTACATCCATATTAGTATATACTCTAAAGATGAAATAATGCAAAATAAATTCAAACTGTTGTTTTACAATTGTATTTTAATAATATTTTGTATTATTCTAAAACTATTATTATTTAGACATAAATTTATACAGAAAGATAAAACAAGGAAGTAATTCTCAGTAAGAACTCATCATTTATTTTCTCTTTAAAATGAAAGAAAAAGACGGCCAGGCACAGTGGCTCACGCCTATAATTCCAGCACTTTAGGAGGCTGAGGCGGGCATATCAGGAGGTCAGGCGATCGAGACCATCCTGGCTAACACAGTGGAAACCCGTCTCTACTAAAAATACAAAAAAAAAATTAGCCGGGTGTGGGGGCGGGTGCCTGTAGTCCCAGCTACTCTGGAGGCTGAGGCAGGAGAATAGCGTGAACCCAGGAGGCGGAGCTTGCAGTGAGCCGAGATCGCACCACTGCACTCCAGCCTGGGCAACAGAGCAAGACACTGTCTCAAAAAAAAAAAATGAAAGAAAAAGAAGGAAGAGAGGAAGGAATGGAGGAAGTGAGAAAAGAATGGAGGCAGGCTCAAACATAAACCAATTCAGTATCAATGAGTGGTCATCATATCCAGGTTGTGGTTTCTGAAAAATACCATTTCCAGTAAGGAAACTCAAGCTCCTTGGAAAAATAGCTAATTTCTTGTTTAGGACCAGAAATGTACAAGATAAGCCTAGAACATCCTGTCATACCAGAAAATTAGAGAGCTATTGAAGATGACTGAAAGATTTATAAGCCTAACTTGAAGAGGCTCCCCACTGGCTTCTTGGAGACAATTTGAGCACGGATTTTTTTAAAGATGCATCAAATAAATTCAAATAGGTTTAAACATTCATAACTTCATTATGACATTTAAAAACTAAGTGATTGACTTGGCCAGTGTTAAGAAACCAACTCACCGAAACCAGTTTTAAAAAGGGGAGTTGGGGGTCAATATAGATCTAGCATCCATCTGGCCTTCTCTATGCAAACTGTCCTTCAAGATAATCAAATAGCTAATATAATAGAAAGTATTCCAGGAAATAAATGAAGAAGAAATGATAAAATGGAATATCACTAATCTAGATAATAATCATCAAAGCTACTAGTGTCACAAAATGGAGAACAACAGATATTATGTGCATTCTATGAAGAAGAGTGTGATTCTTTTTAAGTCTTTTTAGCACTATTTACAGAAATATTTATGAATAATATGACAGAATATCTGTGTTGTCAGGAAACAACATAACAAAAAAGAAAACTACAGACTACTATCCCTGATGAACATAAATATAAAAATCCTCAACAAAATATCTGCTAACTGAATCCAACAGCATACCAAAAAGGTAATACACCATGATCAAGTGGGTTTCATACCAGAAATGCAGGGATGGTTTAACACATGCAAGTCAATAAATGTGTTACATCACATAAACAGAATTTAAAACAAAAATAATATGATCATGTCAATAGATGCAGAAAAAGCATTTGACAAAATTGAGCACCCCTTTATGATTAAAACCCTCAGCAAAATTGACGTAGAAGGGAGACACCTCAAGGTAATAAAAGTCATCTATGACAAACCCACAGCCAACATTATACTGAATGGGGAAAAGTTGAAAGCATGCCCCGAGAACTGGAACAAGACAATAATTCTCACTTTTACCACTTCTATTCAACATAGTACTGGAAGTCTCACCCAGATCAATCAGACAAGAGAAAGAAATAAAGGGCACCCAAACCAGTAAAGAGGAAGTCAAACTGTCACTGTTTGCCAATGATATGATTACATACCTAGAATACACTAAAGACTCATCCAAAAAGCTCTTAAATCTGATAAATGAATTTAGTAAAGTTTCAGGATACAAAATCAATCTACACAAATAAGTAGCACTACTATACACCAACAATGAGCAAGCTGAGAAACAAATCAAGAACTCAATTCCCTTTACAACAGCTGCAAAATAAAATAAAATATGTAGGAATATACCTAACCAAGGAGGTAAAAGATCTCTACAAGGAAGTCTTCAAAACACTGGTGAAAGAAATTATCGACAACACAAACAAATGGAAACACATCCCATGCTCATGGATGGGTAGAATCAATATTGTGAAAATGACCATACTGACAAAAGCAATCTACAGATTCAATGCAGTTCTCATGAAAATACCATCATTATTCACAGAATTAGAAAAAACAATCCTAAAATTCATATGGAACAACAACAACAAAAAAGCCCACACAGTCAAAGCAATACTAAGCAAAAAGACTAAATCTGAAGGCATCACTTTACCCAACTTCAAACTATACTACAAGGCTATAGTTACCAAAACAGCATGGTACTGGTATAAAAATAGGCACATAGCCCAATGGAACAGAACAGAGAACCCAGAAAAAAAGTCAAATACTTACAGTCAACTGATCTTTGACAAAGCAAACAAAAACATAAAGTGGGGAAAGGACACCCTATTGAACAAATGGTGCTGACATAATTGGCAAGTGACATGCAGAAGAAGGAAACTGAATCCTCACCTCTTGCCTTATACAAAAATCAACACAAGATGGACCAGAGACTTGAATCTAAGACTTGAAACTGTAAAAATTCTAGAAGACAACATTGGAAAAACTATTCTACACACTAGCTTAGGCAAAGAGTTCATGAACCAGAACCCAAAAGCCAAATGCAACAAAAACAAAAATAAATAATTGGGACCTAATTAAACTGAAAAGCTTCTGCACAGGAAAATAATTAATGAGCAGAGTAAACACACAACCCACAGAATGGGAGAAAATATTTGTAAACTATGAATCTGACAAAAGACTAATATCCAGAATCTGCAGCAAGAAAAAAAAAACACAAATAATCCCATCAAAAAGTGGGCAAAGGATAAGAGTAGACAATTCTCAAAAGAAGACATGCAAATGGCCAACATATGAAAAAATGTTTAACATCAGTAATTATCAGGGGAATCCAAATTAAAACCACAATGAGATACCACCCTACTCCTGCAAGAATGGCCATAATTTAAAAATAAAAAAATAATAAACGTTAGTGTGAATGTGATGAAATGGGAACACTTTTATACTGCTGGTAGGAATGTAAACTAGTATAACCACTATGGAAAACAGTACAGAGATTCTATAAAGACCTAAAAGTAGAACTACCATTTGATCCCTCAATCCCACTACTGGGTATCTGCCCAGAGGAAAATAAGTCATTATATGAAAAAGACACTCGCACACTCATGTTTATACAGCACAATTTGCAATTGCAAAAATATGGAACTAGCCTAAATGCCCATCAACCAACCAGTGGATAAACAATGTGAGAGAGAGAGAGAGAGAGAGAGAGAGAGAATACTGCTCAGCCATTAAAAAAAAAAAAATGGATAAAATAATGGCATTCACAGCAACCTGGATGGAGTTGGAGACCATTATTCTAAGTGAAGTAACTCAGGAATGGAAAACCAAATAGTATATTCTCACTTATAAATGGGAGCTAAGCTATGAGGGTGCAAAGGCATAAGAATGATATAATGGATTCTGGAGACTTGAGGGTAAGAGTGGGACAGGGGTGAGGGATAAAAGACTATAAATTGGGCACAGTGTTCACAGCCTGGGTGATGGGTGCACCAAAATCTCAGAAATTACCACTAAAAAACTTGCTCATATAACCAAAAACTACCTGTAGCCCCAAAACTATTGAAATAACAACCAAAAAAAGGAGTGTGTGTGTGTGTGTGTGTGTGTGTGTGTGTGTGTGTGTGTGTGTTTAATAATTCAGGAAAGGGGCTGGGCAACCAGGGAAGTAGGTAGAAATATAGATAAAATAAGACTGGCCATGAGTTAACGATTGCTGTCAGTGTGGGAGATGGGTAAATGGGGGGTCCATTGCACTTTTCTTCTACCTTTATGTATGTTTGAAATTTTTATGACTAATAATAAATTTTTAATTGATTAGGCTTTGAAGCCAAACTGCCTGGGTTTGAATCCCAATTCAACCATTTAATAGCCATATAACCTTGAGCAAATTAAAGCAAGTTGTGTAACCTCTCTGTAACTCAGCTTCCCTATCTGTAAAATAGGAATGATACAAAGTCATTACTTCAATGGGTTGTTATGAAGATTAAACGAGGTAATATATGTAAGGTACTTAAAACAATTCCTGACATATAGTAGGCACTTAAATGCTAGCTATTATAGTGTTTAGGGTCCACAAAATTGATTGAAACCCTGACTTAGAATTTCTGGGCATTCAAACCCATAAGCTGGCTCATGAGAAATCATTATTACTTCTCAATTAGGAGCACAATATAAATCCAACAACTTCCTTCTCTCACACACAACAGCTAAAAAAGACTACAAAGATTGGTCAATCGTTCAATGCTCAACATTTTGACACTCTCTGCTGCTCCCAGTAGAGGCTTCAGGTCAATGTCACATTCTTATCTGCACTACCCATGGGACGGCTGCGTTTCTTCTCTTACCACCACCTTTAGGGGGCAGCCCATAAGTATTTCGCTGAGACCTCTAGTGGTTGTGTAGGTTAGCAGAAAACACAGTGGACAAGAGTCAAAAGCCCTAGCTAGATTCTTATACTGTCTTTGTTCCTGAATCGCTGTATGACCTTGAAGAATCGCTTGGTCTTCCCAGAATTTAGACAACATAATGTTGACAACATTTTTGGAACTCTTGTCTTAAAAATCTCTTTAGAGACTATTAGAAAATTATTTGGAGTACCTTTTGCCAATGGGTAAGTAAGTCTTCAGCCTTTGAGGGTAAAATCATATTCAGAGAAAAAATCGTTTGAATGAAATGCACCATAAAGCTCTCTCTGGTTTAAAACCAGATGTAACTATTAATAAGGGAGACTGAATTTGTTTTAAGAAGCATAGATTGACTTTTTAAAACATTCTAAAAGAAAGGCAGTAACAGAATTCTCAGACCAAATGTAAATAGCTTCTTTAGAAGATGTCTGCAGAAAACTTTTGGGGGGTGATGTTTATTAAATTTTTCTTTAAACCAAGTTCGTTAGTTTTAAATCTCACCTTGAGCGGAATCATAGTCTTTCATTTACAAAACACTTGGCTGTATGGGTTTTGTCCTTTGTGTAGATGTAGTTACATAGGTTAAATTACAAATCAAAAATCATCAAATGAGTTGTATTTCAATTAAACAGTTTAAAGAAACACATAGGTACAAGTAGGAGTTAGGTCAGTTGTGTTTCACCCTCTGTGAAATGGAACTAATAATAGTGTCTCTATGGCCAGGCACAGTGGCTCACACCTGTAATCTCTATGCTTTGGGAGGCTGAGGTGGGAGGATAAGTTGAGCTCAGGATTTGGAGATCAGCCTGGGCAACATAGGGAAACCAAGTCTCTACGAAAATGTAATAAGCCAGGCATGGTGGTATACACCTGTGCTGCCAGCTACTTGGGAGGTAGGAAGGTTGGTTGGGTCCAGGATGTCAAGGTTGCAGTGAGTAATGATTGTGCCACTGCACACCAACCTGGGTGACAGAGTGAGACCCTATCTCAAAAACATTTTAAAAATGGATAGGTCATTGAATGTGGGCTAATTTTTTTAATTTTTTAAAAATTAAAGGTTTTTTAAGGATTACATGAGTTTATATATATAAAGTATTTAGATAAATTAGCTTATAATAAAAGTCATGGCCGGGCGCGGTGGCTCAAGCCTGTAATCCCAGCACTTTGGGAGGCCGAGGTGGGTGGATCACGAGGTCAGGAGATCGAGACCATCCTGGCTAACACGGTGAAACCCCATCTCTACTAAAAAAAAAAATACAAAAAACTAGCCGGGCGACGTGGCGGGCGCCTGTAGTCCCAGCTACTCGGGAGGCTGAGGCAGGAGAATGGCATAAAACCCGGGAGGCGGAGCTCGCAGTGAGCTGAGATCCGGCCACTGCACTCCAGCCTGGGCGGCAGAGTGAGACTCCATCTCAAAAAAAATAAAATAAAAAATAAAAATAAAACAAAAATAAAAGTCATGTAAGTGTTAACTGTGAACCTTATTAATATTTCACGGTTTCCAATTCTCAAAAATTTAAATATCTCATTTAGTTTCATTTCTCATTCATCCTGCTTATGGCAAATGTGGATTCGTATCACTGAGTGCACACACATTTTTGAGGATTCGAAATGCTCTCGAAGTTTTTTCCATATTTAGGCACAGCATTCTTATCTAGACAGATAAGCTTGTATGCAAATAAGATAGTTTCTACTAAAGGGCTCCAACCCATCCATTAATCATGGGATAACTATATACTTACAGCTTTCAAGAAAACAGCTATAAATATCTATCCATCAACAAATATTCACTGCATGCCAGCTATATCCAAGCAACATGTTGGGAGCTGTGGAAATACAAGGAAGGAAAAGTCATGAGCCTCATCCTCAAGAAGTCTGCCAGTTGCAGAAAGGAGGAAAATTTGCATATGAAGATGAATGGCTGTTTAAGAGAGCACATGGTAAGTGCTAAGTGACCAGGCACAGCGTCCATCCATAATGATATATTTAATAGAACACAGGCACATAGGTGAAGAAATCCCTGAGGACTAGGGTGATTCAAACATCCTTTCAGAGGAGATGGACTTAAGCCAAGGATTAAGGGATGAGTAAGATTCCAAAAAAGGAGGGAGAAAGGCATGAACAAAGGTGAAGATAGATTTTTAGTTGACAATGGGAGGTCTACACTGCCAAAGCAGAGCTAGTTTAAAGAAATTGTGGGAGAGTTAGCACAGGTATTGAGACTCTTGAAGACCAATCTAAAGAATTTCGGCTTTATAAGTGATATGGAATAGGGGTTTTTAAACAATGCTTTGACATGAGTAAAGTGGTATTTTATTTTATTTTTTATTTTTTTATTGTTTTTGAGATGGAGTTTCACTCTTGTTGCCCAGGTGGGAGTGCAATGGCACAATCTCGGCTCACTGCAACCTCTGCCTCCCAGGTTCAAGTAATTCTCCTGCCTCAGCCCCCTGAGTAGCTGGGATTACAGGTGGCTGCTACCACCCTCAGCAAATTTTTTTTTATTTTTAGTAGAAATGGGGTTTCACTATGTTGGCCAGGCTGGCCTCGAACTCGTGAACTCAGGTGATCCACCAGCCTCGGCCTGCCAAAGTGCTGGAATTACAGGTGTGAGCCACCTCTCCCAGCCGTAAAGTGATATTTTTAAAGTTTTTCTAGATTTGGGGTCCATACCATCTCCTATGGCTGAATCATCTGTGGATATAGGTATTTATGATTCCCTTCTCTCCAATTTTCAAGAATTTTGTGGTCCATTTGCCTATGTTTACAGCACCTTTGGTTCATATAATCCCTCAGATTTGAGTTCATCTTTCCAAAACAGGAGAAGGTTGAGGTAACAGACATGAGATTTGCTGCAAACTCTCTTCCCACGCCCAAATTGATATACCTAATATATATCTTCCATAATTTTATGCTCTTATAAACACAGTAATCATATATATATGAAATTATTTTATTATCATTGTCATATTTACAAAAGCAACATGCATTACATGTGCTTTGCATTGTGTGTTGGCCAGTAAGTTATGCACCATGAAAATGCCTCCAAGTGATATTTAAGTCATTCTCTTTACTATTTCGTGAAGAAAAACTATTATTTATTGAGTTACAATGTGCCAGGCACTGTTCCCACATATGTTACCTATATCATTTCATTTGATTCTCACAAAACCTTATGAGATTGGTGTCATTATTGTCCTCGTTTTATAGATGAGAAAACTAAGACACAGGGGCTAAACACTTTTCCCATGATCATTCACTGTATGTTTAAGATTAACACTGAAATGGATTAAAGCCCAGGCATCTGACGCTAAAGCCATACCATTAACCATTGTGCCACACTGCTTAGCCCAGTAGTGGTGGAGCTCCCAATCCACCCCTCACTAATGGGCATTCTCTTTGATTCTGGATTTTTGCCACTATAATACTGTTGCAATAAATATCCTTAGTCATACATCCTGATCTATGGGTGTTTTTCTTTCTTTCATTCAACAAATATTTACTGAATGCCTCATCAGTGCCAGGGACTATTCTGGATGCTGGAGTTCCAGTAGTGAAGGAGACCGATGAGGTCCTTGTTTTCATAGAGCTCACATTCTGGTGGGAAGACAATAAATGAATGAATCAATCAACAAATGAGGGAATAAATGAAGAATATGAAAAATAGGAGATAAGAGTAAGTCATATACAGAGAGTTAAAATAGGGTAATGCAATATAGGCAGCCACTTGGTAATAACTATAGATATTTTTAATATGATACAGACTTCCAAGTATGAGATTGCTAGGTTGAAAGGATATATGTATTTTTAGTTTTTAATAATTATTATTACTTTGCTTCACAAAACCCTTAATAATTCTCATTTCTACCAACAGTAAAAATACAGATTTTATTTTTATTTATTTTTCTTTTTGGTCACAGAGTCTTGTTCGGTTGCCCAGGCTGGAATGCAGTGGCACGATCTCAGCTCACTGCAACCTCCACTTCTTAAGGTCAAGTGATTCTCTTGCCTCAGCCTCCCAAGTAGCTGGGACTACAGGCGCATGCCACCACCCTCCACTAATTTTTTGTGTTTTAGAAGAGACGGGGATTCACCATGTTCGCCAGGCTGGTTTCAAACTCCTGAGCTCAGGTAATTTGCCTGCCTTAGCCTCCCAAAGTGCTAGCATTGCAAGTATGAGCCACGGTGCCTGGCCAGAGATACACATTTTTTTAAATAAACTTTTTTTGTCTTCCTTCTATGACACTAAGAGAACTTGAAAAGATTCTTCCTTCTCAATAACTATACTGACCTATTTCAAATTCAATATAAATGTATACCAGGTACAAGGTAAATCTCATTTTCTGTGCATATTTATATTTTTATTTATATATATATATGCCTCTGAAATCAAGAATGTGTATCTCACTGAATACTCTCAAAGAAATGTATGTGCTTGCTGCTTGTTGATAAGTTGTGGGGGGTAGAGAATGGTCTTGTCTCATGTTCTTAGTACAGACAGTGGAAGAGTTAACATTTCTTTTTTTTTTTTTTTTTTTTTTTTGAGGCGGAGTCTCGCTCTGTCGCCCGGACTGAAGTGCAGTGGCCGGATCTCAGCTCACTGCAAGCTCCGCCTCCCGGGTTCACGCCATTCTCCTGCCTCAGCCTCCCGAGTAGCTGGGACTACAGGCGCCCGCCACCTCGCCCGGCTAGTTTGGCTTTTTTTTTTTTTTTTGTATTTTTAGTAGAGGCGGGGTTTCACCGTGTTAGCCAGGATGGTCTCGATCTCCTGACCTCGTGATCCGCCCGTCTCGGCCTCCCAAAGTGCTGGGATCACAGGCTTGAGCCACCGCGCCCGGCCGAGTTAACATTTCTTAAAGATAGTTGATCACATTTAATTTTTAGAAAACAGCAAGGAAGCAAGTCTAATAAATTGAAAGGGACTCCTATAAAGAAAAATCTTGATAAACATTAAAAACAACCCTTGAGGGGCTGAAGTGTTTTCAGGAGTAGCAATCAAATCCTATGGAATTAGACTTTCCCATCACATCCCCTTTCCTTGTTTATAGACCTGCCTGGTTATCACCAGTTCCAGGGGACTGTCATTATTTCAAGGACTCATAAATATGCAACAGGTATTTCATGGGAGAAAATGCAACTGAATAACTTTTAACCACCCTAAGAAAGAGATAGGAGAAATGTCTGTCTGGCTCTCCCCAGTCTCCCGACCCCTCCACCCATTCTAAGGAAAAGCAAGGAGGCAGCACTCAGACCTGGCTTCTCTGCAGAATACCCTGCCAATCCAGAGAGAGGGGATGACAGCATCCATATCGAAATCTAACCTCTCACTTTAAAGGTCTGTATGCTTTTTGGGTGCAGGAAGGAAGGCAGGGTTTTATTTTAACTATGTTTCACAAGCAAAAGCAATGGAAAGAATTCCACGCCTAATCTTTGTTTTTCCTCCCTTGAAATTTGATCATATTCCTAACTTTAGTCATACTGCCTGGTTTCCTTTCCTTAATGGAGTGAAATTTATGTCTGTGATTAGAGAATTGGCTTGGGAAAACCATTTGCGTTTTAAAAGTTATATGTTTTAAGAATAATAGATATGGAAATCCTGGAAGAAACCCAGTGTGTTTTGGATGTTAATACAGACATCATAATGACTTGTTATTTCTATTCCCAGTTAGTAAGTAATGGGCATTTTAAATTTATTGAGGATGGGGAGGAGGATGAAACTTTGAATTGAAAATTTTCACAAAGAGCATAGTGATAAATTTAGTTATAGCCCAGATGTATAGCTTTTCGACTAACATATGAGAGGATTGTTTTGAAAATAAAGAATAAGGTGACAGTCATTAAAAAGTAGCTTTGTTGGAAGTGCATTTACTGCATGTGTGATCCTTGAACTCTAGCATTCATAATCACAGGGGAAAAAGTAATCAGATGTTCCTTGCTTTATGACATAGATATATTCCTTTCAAATATATTTTTCAATGTATTAGGGAAAGTCACTAAAAATGAAGCAATGTGGTCAGTCCTTAAGGGGACAAGGGACAAGGCAACAAAATGACCTTCACCAAATCACAAACAGGATAAATTCCCCCTGGTTGGAGGCTGCAGGGAAGGAGCAAGAGCTCTGTCCTCATAGCTGCACAAACCTGGGTATAAATCCCTCTACATTCTTGCTATGTGGCTTACAGTACCTAATATTCCTGAGCGTCATCTGCAAAATGGGGTGTTATCAGTACCTCACTGCAGAGGGGTTTATGAAGGTGAAATGAGATCATGTATGTAAAACACGGAAGGCATTTATTTCATTTTGGTTCCCTCCTTCTTCCCACTCCATTGTTAGCCTGGCTTTGAGATCACTGAATTGGAAGAAAGGAGCCCAACAGAAAAAGAAGAGTTGGATATGGGGAAAAAATGAAGGGCTGCTTGGGAGTGGTCAGTACTGATTTGGCAGAACAAAGAACCAAACAAATGCCACTAATACCTGAAACATAACCTGTAGCCAGCCCTCTGCTACAGAGAAAAAATGCTTTAGTAATATGAATAATTGCCTCCTAATGCTTTTCATTTCTGAGTTTTTCTAATCAAGACATACCCATTCATTTACGTACCTGCTGCTACTGCAGGTACGTAGCTTTGCGCTACTGTAAATATATTGTTTATGTCACTCGGTTCAATACTATTCATTTAAATGTTGAAGGTCTGTGATAGTCCTTATCCAAAAAAAAGTCAAAATATTTATTAATTTTTTTACAACAAGATAGTTTCAAAAATACGGTCCATGATATCCTAAGCATAACAAAAAAGAAAAACTGAATGTATGACCCCAAGCAGTTCATGTAACATAAAAATTTTCAAATTCTCAAATATCACTATCACATAACATCCTCCTCCTTGTAGGAAAGTATATTTGAAAAGTATAGGTGTAGGTGACCCTGTAGGCTTTTTTAGATATTATTTCTTTAGAGACAGTCTCACTCTGTCACCCAGGCTAGAGTACAGCAGCCGCACAATCATAGCTCACTGCAACCTTGAACTCTAGGCTCAAGCAATCCTCCTACCTCAGCCTCCCAAGTAGCTGAAACTATAGGCACTCGCCACCATGCCTGGCTACATCTTATTTTAAATTGCAGAGATGGGGTCTCACTATGTTGCCCAAGCTGGTCTCAACCTCCTGGGCTCAAGCTGTCCTCCTGCTTTGGCCTCCCAAAGCACTGGGATTATAGGTGTGAGCCACTGTGCCCAGCCTTAGGCCTATTTTAATGAAATTTAAAACACAGAATTTAAAAGTGTGTAAAAATATTTTCTCACTAAGAACTTTCATATCTTAGGCCTTCATTTGTCATTTCCATCAAAGAAAGTCTCAAGTGACTTTGTTTAGAGGTCACTTTTCACAAAGGAACCAACTGTTGATCACTCCACCAGAGTTACTGGCTGCATCTACCAGGATGTGTGAAGAACAACAGTCATGCTGAGGTGTGACCACTAAGGTGGCTGGGTAGTTTATTCACTGCACAAGGGCTTGCTCCCACACACAAGATGAAATTTCAGTTTTGGGCACCATGGATATTGCAAATTATAATATGATGGATCTTTAGGATGCCTTATGAACAGAAAACTGCCAATGTTATCTCCACAAATGTCAAAGGCATAATATTATAGATATTGGAGGCAGGATGCAGTTAATCTTGTCCCCCAATCACAAGCACATACAGGAACTGGCAGGAAGTAATACATGCTTTAAACCAATTTTAAGGCCATGATCTTTTGCAGATGGATGTCTGTATTCTTTTGAACAGAGATGTGTAGTGGTCAGATATGTCTTGGGAAATCCATGTCCTTCCTCAAGAGACCTGTCGGATGATGGGAAAATTGTCTTTACTCAAGTATCTAAATTACCCAATTTCATTACACCATGGTGTGGACCATCACAGCTAAGGAACATTTTTAAATTCATCTTTCTTTGCTCTCCTTTTCCCTGAAACCTGCCTACAGAGTCAGCTAGGTACTTGGTTTTATAGACAATTTGTCATAGTTTTTTTTCATAGCTAAAGATTACTGAAATATTTGAGCCTTTTTGTAGACACGGTCTCGCTATGTTGCCCAAGCTGGCATGCAGTAGCTATTCATAGGAACGATCATAGCTGCCTCAAACTCCTAGCCTCCAGTAATCCTCCTGTCTCAGCCTCCCAAATAGCTGGGACTACAGGCTCACTCTGCACCTAGCTGAGACTCGTTTTTTAACTTCGCATTGTAAAAAGCAAAGAGTCAATTCATTCATGTAAGTTTTTTAAAAGCCAATTAAGTACATAAACCATTATTGTGTAATACAAGTTCACATAACAAAAAATCCTCCTTTTTTAAAACCTTTAGTTCTTTTGGCATCACATAGATACATATATAGATGGTTTCAAATGGTACCAATCTTCAAATAAAAATATTTAAGTAAGATTTCATACTAACATGGCTTTATCCTAGCATTCCTTAAACAGATGCAGAAAAATTCCATTCTAATAAATTATCTGCTCCCACTGCTGCCAACATCCACTCCATCACTCCACCAGCCCCAAACTGCTTTATTGCAGTAGAATTATTTTATAATGTTAAATTGCTATAATTCGGTTTCCAGGCTAGAGGAAAAGCAGCACATATAGTCAGTCTTTCCAGAGGCACATTAGCAAATGAAAAGTATATTGTAGGAGAACTAAGGAAGTAGGGCAACGAACTTTGTGGGGGAAGAAGGAAGTAACTCCTACAGGCTATTTACCCCTTTTACCCCACCCTCTTTGTGTATTCCTGGGGTTTGCTTTGGTTTGGGTAGAGGGATGTTTGAGGTAGTGAGTGATCATAATAGAAGGTGATTGCACCTTGATGACAGGGCTAAAGAATCTTAGAGAGTTCAGCTGTGGCTCCACTACCTCTCTGTTCTCTCCCCAGTTCCCAATGTCTTTCATGCTCATCTGCATCCTTTCCATGGAAAGAGTGACTGATATGGGGACCACAGCAAACATTTTTGCAACACAATTTCTTGCTGTAGAAAATGAGCTGTAATCAAAATCATTAAAGCACCATTCCTGTGAGCCTCTACCAGACATGGAAACGATATCATTCTACCCAACACTTCTTTGAAGTGAGATTCCACCACTACCTACTCCTTCATTGAATAAAGATTCATTTTGAATTATTATGCATCGAGTCCTCTGATAGACACGGGGCAAGGAGAAGGGGAGAGACAAAGAGGAAATGACAAGAATATGGGCCTTGCCATCAGTTTTCTGGGAAGGGGGTGGTTGAGGGAATGAGGCATTGTAAGAGAGGAATGTAAAAATCTAACTTCTTGTAGTTCTTTTTCCCCTTTAATCAAGCCCACATGTTTAACACCAGGAACTAAATGTGGTGAGGAGGGAAGGATTATAAAAATGTTCACTTTCATCCTACAGATATGAGAAAACAAGAACATACTGCCATTACTCGACAACTTTATAGCTCCAAATAATGCTAGCATGCAGTAAATCAATGCAGGCTTTCGCTGGCTCACGGAATGCATACCTCACGTTTGCTCTGAGAGGGAGCCCGTGTGATTCTATCTAGTGCCAGGCTGCCAATGCCCCTGGACGGGATTGAGGAGAAAGGGCTGGGGTCGACAGAGGGAGGCGGGGGTCCAGTCTGCTCTCAGAGCCAACAAAAGTCTCCAACCCCTAGTCCCTCAACAACCTTCCTTCTCTTCTTAAGGAATGACAGAAATCAGGAAATATTACTTCGGCTTGCAGGCTTCTGTCCTGGCCTATCAAACCCACAGAGAAGTCTCAGCAAATTACTGGAAACTGCACTTTGAACTCAGTCCCTGGCAAGGAGCCCAGTCAAACAGAAATGTAAAAGTTCCTTTCCTCCGCGGGGCCCCTGCACCAGGGTGTCCCTATAGACACTCTAGAGCTGATTGCAACAGGTTGGAATGAGGCCCGCGCCAGGAAAACAAGCCCTGACCAGTATGATTTCCTACTGCCTGTGTTGTTTCTTAAAAAGGTTTTTTTTGGCTTGTTCTCCCTCGTTTTGTTGGACTAGGTTACAGGCTCAGGTCCCATCGAGGAAAAGACTGGCACCATTTTCACAAAATGCTTAATCCTTGTTTAGTTCGAAAACTGCTCCATCAGCCCCACCAGTAAGTGTAGTCATGTTGGGGGGCAGCTAGGGGGAGGGACTGGTCAGGCCAGTTGCTAAGCAAATTCTTAGAACTCCCAGGGAATCGAGAAGTAATTAGCTTGTAAACCCTGCAGATATTTCTACCTCCGACAAGGGAGACAATATTTCTCTGCCCACCAGGCTTCACTACGTGGTACTAAAATAAACCAACAACAGGGACTGTCACGAAATGAACAGCCCCAGCCGTGCCCGGTCCCATAGCTACTTCTCCTTCATAAGCAGAAACAAAACATTGGCCTCTTTCTAACTCTCTTATATTTCTCTCTAAGAAAACTCATTTGTACAAGCAAATAAACTGACTCATTATAAAACTAAGAGGTCAACAAGAGGCAGATAAAACTAAAGGTTAGACAGCTGGAGAAACAAGCCTCTCTTCCAGCTGCAATGGGAGCTCCTTTGGAGGAAGCAACAAGTGCCCCGGGGGATCCATCGTCAACCTGGGAAGAGGAGGGGACAGGAGGAGAAAGAGGCGCTCCAGCACACTCAAAGCCCATTTCTGTTGGATCAAACATTCCTTTAAAACTAAAACTGATGCAAATCACAGCCAGATCTGGCCAGCAGTGACCTAACTCTCTTAATGTGCAATTATTTTCACTGCTTTCTCATAATGGGTTATTTTTCTACATTTGTATTGTTGCATACACAAAGTGTAAACACGGCAGTGATCTACTCGTCTGATAATTTTATAAAGAAAATTTCCCAAATGGGTTTTTTAAAGTCCTACATTCTCCCTAAAGGTTTCACATGGATTGGTAGAACTGCTTGTTCCATCTCTCAGCCCACAGCTTCCCCCTTCCCTGCCTCCCTGACCTCCAACTGACCCAGTTCTGTAATAATCAACAGTCAATGAACACCACACAATTCAAAAAAAAAAAAAAAAAAAAGCTATTGGGTGAAGTCGCAGTTAGGGCACTCCTGGTTAGCCCTGTCATTTCTGAGGGAGGTTCCCACAGGTTTTCTATTCTGATTGTTAAGGCAAAACTCCTGCCTGGTATTTATCATCTGTTTCCCCCTCTCCCAGCTCCCAGTGGTTCTCGTAGAAGTAATGTAAGAAAGAACAACAAACCCAGGTTTCATATCAAGTCTACAAAGATAGTACATTCAAGGTGAATCATTCTCTCATCCAAGTATTCGATGTACATTCATTATTATTCCCTCTAACAAAGCAAGTATTACCATACATAGATCCCTCTTAGTCTCTATGTCCTCATTTACAAAATAACCTGGTAGAAAAATACCTACCTCCTGGGGATGTCGTTCCAAGAGATGACAAGTGTGGGTGGTCACACCCAGCACACAGGAGATTCCCTGGGAAAAACTGCAAATAGAAGGCTGGATGTTAGATAAGAGGTGGGAACTGGAGTGGGGCCTCTGGGTAGCAGAAGAACAAAGTCTGCTGGAGAGTATGAACTCCCTAAGAGAAAGGGCAAATGGTGTAAAGTCAGGAACTTAACTGGGTGGGTATCAGGAATTAGAGCAGTGTGAGCCAGGCACAGTGGCTCTACCTGTAACCGCAACCACTCAGAGACTGAGGCGGGACAATCGCTTGAGGCCAGGAGTTCAAGACCAGCCTAAGCAACATAGTGAGACCCAGCCTATAAAAGAAAAAATAATAATAAGAGCAGTGCCTCTTGAACTCTGGTGAGTGAGAGAACCCCAGGAGGGCTTGAACAACAAGAAGACCCCTCTGCGGCCCCCACCCCTTCCCCAGAGGTTCAGATCCAGTTGGCCTGGCCAGACCCCAGGTGGTTCTGATGTGGGACATCCACAAACCCCACTGAGAAACACCAAATGAGAGAGTGCGAGGAAGAGAAAGAGGGTTAGGGTGAAGTGGAGGGGGATGGAAGGCAGCAAGAGACACCCTAGGAAATGGGCGAACCTGGTGTGTAGTAGCAGCACAGGCTCAAAGGAGGAGAGCGCTTGCTAAGGGGCTGGAGTTGGGTTAGAACCAGCAGCCACAGGGAGGGCAAGAACACGGGATTCAGACAAGTCCTTGACTCTCTATGGGTTCAGAGGAGAGGTGGAAGGAGAAGATTATTTTGGTTTATGTTGTTAAATGCTAAAATTCTATTTAAAAAATACAATACCCAAGCAATCATTTTGAAATTTGAATTATGCTGACAGGATGTTCAAGTGAAAGTACTCTGAAATTCAGATGAATCTAAGCTCCTTTCAGGAAAGAAGCTTCATTCAAGTAATATAGGTGGTTGACTGCCGAAGCCACACGACCAAATCATCATGATCTACATAGATCTAAAACCACCCTATGTACGCTACTAACAACAGGTTATTCATTTGTAATCATCTACTTCTTCAATGTCTTACTTACATTACTGACCCAAAACATGAACTTCTATTCTAAGACACAGAGACACAGAAAGCTAGAAGAGCTCAGGTTGCAAAGAAGGCCTCCATTTCATCTCAGCAATCCAAGGAGCCATGAACTTCAGTTGTGTCAAATCACATGGAAAACTAGAACCATGTGGGTGATGACTAGCTACAAGTGAGGGGAAAATTCAGAAAGCTTCCAAATCAAACGTTCCAATTCCCATCTCCACTCATGGGGGACCACAGCCACCCTTCTGATAACAACAGGGGGAACAATTGCATTTGTAAGGCAACTTAAAAAAAAGTAATCGCCTTATAGAGAAGGCAATACTAAGATCCTCAGAATCAAAGGAAAAGGGATGAAATTTTGGAGGAAAAAAATGTCTAGGAGATGCAGCATGTGACTAACAGATTTCCAGAAAGAGAGAAAAGACTATATATCATGGAAGAAATTATCAAAGAAATAATGTGAGAAAATTCCCCATCAGGCTGGGCACAGTGGCTCATGCCTGTAATCCCAGCACTTTGGGAGGCCAAGGCGGGCAGATCACCTGAGGTCAGGAGTTCGAGACCAGCCTGGCCAACATGGTGGAACCCTGCCTCTACAAAAAATACAAAAATGCTGGATGTGGTGGCACACACCTATAATCCCAGCTACTTGGGAGGTTGAGGCAGAAGAATTGCTTGAACCCAGGAGACAGAGGTTGCAATGAGCCAAGATCATACCATTGCACTCCAGCCTGGGTGACAGAGCAAGACTCTGTCTCAAAAAAAAAAAAAAAAACACATACACACACACAAAGAAAATTCCACATACATAAGAGATATGAGTGAGGGTCCATTAGGTGGAAAGTATACTGAATAATAAAAGATTTACAGCAAAGCACTTCCATGTCAAATTGAGATGGTCCTGAAGCTTCTGCAAGAGAAAAAAGGCCACAAATAAAGGACAAGTAGTCAAATTGCTATCCCACCCCTCAGCAGCAATACCTGGAGCCATCAGGCAAGTGAACAACATCAGGAAAGCAAAATTTGAATGCCTTCAGAAATCTGAAGGAAAAGGCTATCCAACCTATATTGGATCTATAGTGTTAGGATTTAGGATTCATAGTGTTATTATCTAGGCATACTACTAATACTATACATTACACACAGACTGGGTGGAGACTACTCTCTCTTCTCTTGCTGAGCATGTCTTTTTTGAGGCCTTTCCTTGGGATTATCTGACCCAGATTGCCTCACTTGAGCTGCTTTTACCTAGGCAAGATACATTAGAAGCTTTCTCCATAATGCCCCATGTTCATGGACTTAAAGTCTGCTGCCTGAGCTCAAGAGCTCTTGCCTTAATTCTTAGTCTCTTGACCACCATTACTATTAACCTTGCTACGTGTCCCCAAGCCCCATCCAATTTGGCCCTCACCTCCACATTTCCATTATAAGCTTTTCCCCTGAACCCAGGGATGCTGAATATGACTCTCTACTTACATCCCTCTTTAAAACATGGGGCAGCCCTCACTTAGTCTGTTGCACTCAAACAATGGGTCTGAGACAGGAAAGATCACATGGAGCCAGGTTGAGGCTCAGAGCAAAAAGTGCATAAGGGAATCTGCTACTAATAAATGCCTCTGGACTACAATTGAAGAGCTTTCTGCTTTGTTCACATTTGAGCTCATTGAGGTGGAAAAACACATCGGTATTCTGGGCAGAAGTCCTTTTAAGAAATAGGCATTTTCCTGGAACATCATCTTTGTCGTGACTCTCAGGATCCTTAAGCCCAATGGTGGCAAAGAATTTCTGGGGAGTTTGGGTCCAGCAGAGAAGAGAAAAGGTAAACCTATTGCCTTACTCCATTATGATTAACAGAGTCCCCTAAGGAACAACTTACGAAGCCCAAGAAAGCATCTGAGACATTAAGATAAAAAAATAGGTCAACTTAATATTTACTTAGTAATGTACAATACAAATTTCCCCAAGCTCCAGTCCTGGTGCAAATAAACTGCAGTTTGTTGGACAAACCCAACATGTCCAAAACCTAATTCATTACCTTCTTTCCTAAAACTCCAACATCCTTACTTTAGTCAGTGGCATTACCAGCATCCCCTTCACATGGTTCCCAGGCTAGGTGTGATTTTTGTATCCTCCCACTCCCTCACGCCAGCTGACAAAACCCCATCACACCTGGAGAATCCTGTCGGCCCTCCCCTGCATTGGCTCTCCCTTCTGTAACCTACCCACATTCCCATGGTCACTCCACTTCAGGCCCTCATTCCCTCCAGGTAGACCACAGTTCCCATCTACTGCCACTGAATAAATGATTCTAGTGCTGAGTTCCAATCACTTCACACCTGTATGGGAGACCCCAGAACAGAACTCCTACTTTCAACGGAGTCACATTGCTGCTCATAATAAAATCTATACTGGCCGGGCACGGTGGCTTACGTCTGTAATCCTGGCCCTTTGGAAGGCCGAGGCGGGTGGATCACCTGAGGTCGGGAGTTCTAGACCAACCAGGCCAAGATGGTGAAACCCTGTCTCTACTAAAAATACAAAAATTAACTGGGCATGGTGGCACGTGACTGTAATCCCAGCTGCTCGGGAGGCTGAGGCAGGAGAATCACTTGAACCCGGGAGGCGGAGGTTGCAGTGAGCCAAGATTGTGCCATTGCACTCCAGCCTGGGTGACAGAGCGAGACTCTGTCCCAAAAACTAAAACTAAATAAATAAAATAATAACGTCTATATTGTGACTCACGTTCTAGCCAGTGAAATGTAAAAATACTAATAATGATAACTTTTTTATTTGAGACAAAGTTTCACTCTTGTTGCCCAGGCTGGAGTACAATGGTGCAATCTCAGCTCACTGCAACCTCCGCCTTCCAGGTTCAAGTGATTCTCCTGCCTCAGCCTCCCAAGTAGCTGGGACTACAGGCATGCGCCACCACGCCCGGTCTTCTTCTGTCTTCTTCTATCCTGCAATGCAAGCGAGGTGGGTTGGTCCAGCAGTCATTTCAGACCATGAGGTAACTGAAGATGAAAGCCTGTTCCACTAGAACAGAAAAGCAGAAAAATAGGAGAAGCCTAGATCCCTGCACGATTGCATGGAGCTGACACACCTGCTCTGAAGTGCCCAACTCCAGAGTCTTTTACATGAGAAAGAACTCATCTGTACTTCGGTCACTATTTCTAAGGTCCCTGTACTCACAGCTGCATGTAAAACAAAACTGACAAAATTTTGCTCTCAAAATCATTGGTAGCTCCCAAATTCCAATGAAACAATGCCCAGATTCCTGGTCTCAGCACCATAGCAATCCCAAATCTGGACTTAAAATTCATTTCCAATCTTGTCTTCCACTCCTTTTCCTCCTGCAATTAATAACCTAGCCAAATGAAACAACTGTGATTCCCAAGGCACATGGCTATTACCAACTGTGTTAATAGAATTGCAGATCTTTCGAGCTGAAGAGGAACAGGACCTCGGCAAGTCTCTAGAGCAGGGGCTTTATGACAGTTTTTATCAGTGAACTGTAAACTAAAACCTTACACAAAACTCCAGATGTAAAATATTTTTAAACAGCAGGCTGTTCTGATTTTAAAACCATGGGTCTGGTCCAGATCTTATTTTATTTCCTTATAGGTGAGGAAACTGAGGCTCACATAGGTGGAAGTGTGTTCAATTGGTCAGAGGCTGGTTAGTAGCAGGACTAGAACTAGAAAACAGGCTTCCCAATACCTACTCTGTCTTTTCCATTATTTTTAGTAATAAGTGATGCCAAGAGAGGTGCTCAAAGTAAAACTAAGTAGCAAGTCTTCCAGTGCCCATCTTTCCAGTTAAGAGAAGAGGGACTTACAGTAAACAGGGATTTCCAGGCCTTTTCAATTTCTGCCAACTAGGGTAACTAGGGATACAACATAAAGCATCCTGGGGTTAAGTTCTATCAATCTGGAATTTTCCAAACACCAGAACATTTCCAATTTAGACCCATGCCCAGCGGAGCTGATGTAATTAGCCCAGCATCCAGAGAAGTGAGATTATATGCCAGGTCAGAGGATGCGTCTCCCCATGATACTCATAAAATCCTATTGGCAGGTGTTCACACTATTAAAAAATATCAAAATGCTGGCGTGCCTGGAAAAACCAGGCAAGTTTGTTTCTTTAGTCATCATGAGAGAGTTCAACAACCACATGTGGCAAGGTGAACTGAAGACGCCTGTGCCGTCAGACCTGCCGAAGGGTACTGGAAAACCTTGATTCTACCTGACTGCATATAAGAAAGGTCACTACTCTATGTAAATCAGAAGATGAATGTATCCTTGAAGACTCTATGTAAATCAGAGGATGAATGTATCTTCAGTGAATCATTAATGGGAGGATTTCAGAGAAGATCAAGACCCACTGCAAAAGGTGAAGTTCTGCTTTGATATTTATCTGTTTCAAATTAGGTCTCTTCTCTCCACTTGGATTATAAAACCACAAAGGAGAGGACAAAGTGTATGCCACAAGATAAATATTGTCTAAGGAGAAATTAAATGGGACACATTGTTGAGGACAGAACAGAGGAAGGGGAAAAAACAGAACTTCTGTAGGGTCCTTGGGGGCAATGGTGGCTGATGAAAGTTCTCACATGTGACTCTCGGTAGTGTCCCTGCTTCTCAGAGAGAGGGCAAGGAGAACAGAGGCGGAATGCAGCGGGCCGCCCACCTTCACTCAATGGTACCTGATTGGGGGATGCACAGGGAGCTAGCTCCTCTGGAGTCTGACGGATCTGCATCACAGCCTGACTGCTGCACACTGTGTGACCTGGGGAGAGTGACCTCTCTAAAACGTCTGTGAAATGGAGATGATAAGATAGTACCTACCCGATGGAGGTGTTAGGAGGAATAGCGCCTGGCACACGGGAAGAACTCAATACATCCCCAATACATGCTAACTACTGTCATGATTTACACTCATATATCCATCTCCCCAGATAACCCATAAATACCTTAAAAGCAGACACCATGCCCTTTCTTCCCCACAGTTCACAGAATCCATACTAGAGGCTTTAAAAGTGTTGGTTGATTGATGAATGGGCACTGGAAGGGGAGACTGAGCTCCTTAGATTACATGTGACAGCCTGTTCCAGTTCTCAAAGAAACTCCCTACAAGCCCTTTATTTGGGCAGAAAGCAGCAAATTCTTGCACCCTTAAAGTATATCAAAGTGTCCCTCACTTTCCCCATTTCATAGATCAAAGAAGAAATCTGTCAGGAACAAACGAGGGACCGCGAGAGCCAGAGAAATGGACGGAGGGACAGGATTCCCAGCCGAGGCCTGCAGCTCGGGCTCCTGCCAGGGCGGCTTTGCCCTCCCCGTGTGCAGCCTCCGCGTTCAGACTTGTGCGGCAGCTCCCATAAAACCCGCTCCGCCTTTTCCTCCTGGAGATCGTCCTGCCTTTCTCTTGCTGCTCAGTTCACGCCATAAAACCCCATGGCCAATCGTGACTTGTCATTTGGAATGATCAAAGTGGTAGCTGTCTGATGCAGAAGCAAGCACGTTTTCAATAAATACATGTTTTTAATTCGGATTCAAAACACTACCTTGGGCTCACCTGTCCCCTAGTTTTCTGAACAAGGTATGCATTTCCCCGGTGCAGGCAGGAAAGGTCACATGGTCGCGCCTTCGCAGCAGCAGGCCGCCGCCTATCCCGTCTGGGGAATCAGGTTACCTGGAATGTCGGGCCACTTCTCAGAGTCTGGGTAGAGGCCGGAAGGACTCTGGGTGCGGGCAGTGAAGGACTGTGGGGAGACTAGGTGGAGAAACCAGAAACCTGGGAGGAGGAAAACAGGTTTCCCTTTCCAGGGCGCCCGTGCTGCAGGCACATGTAATTGGGGGCTGGAGGGGGGAGGGCGGGGTGAAATGCCAGTTACTTTTGTTTGTCTTGAAACAAAGAGAGAAGAGGAGGGAAGTGCATTTTTTGCCTACAAATATATGTGAAATGCATACCTAAAGTTGTACTGGGTGAGGACCTAAGTCGTTGGCACCCACACCGTAGTGGGACAAATCAGAAGGGCCATTGTATAAGCAATGGCTGCGGAGAATGGCTGTATAATAGGCGTATTATAAAATGCACACCTGGCTCCTGCAACGCTAGGGAGTGCAAAACTACTTTCAGAGAGCCATCGAGTGAGCAATAGGATGAAGGTCTTCCGTTGTGTCAGAACAAGGTTGTGCACACTCTACAATTCCAGACATTGTGCAAGTTCTTCACAGAGGCCCACGTATGCACAAGTGGGCCTGCCAACCATTTACCAACCACTGAGTCTTCTCAGTATCCCCACGATTTTTTCCTAAGACAAAGGGGGAACAATTTGCACTCTGCCCTACAGAATTTGTGAAAAATCATATGCTAACAGGCAAGTTCCTCCATGGTTTGCTTCTGAGTTTACTGTGGACAGTCTGGACTAAGGCAAGGGAAGAGTTTACCCTTTTGGGAAGGCAGAACTCTGCAGGGGAAATAGGAGAACTTCAAGATTAATCCTTAACTGGAAATGGAAGAAAAATCAGATAATATCCTTTCTGCCGTCCCCTAATACCTTCAGGAGTTCAAACGTTTTCCAAGCCCGCGGCACTTGGCAATTCTAATTACACAGTAAAATACCTAAGGTTAATGAATAACCTCTAAAGGAAGTTACTTCACATAATGACAGCAATTTCTCTGAACTAAATGTTAATAATAAGGCCTGTAATACTATGAGAAGGAAATGGTGGCAATTGGCAAATGGAACTCTGTTGCTTGGTAACAAAACCTGAGGTATGGACATTTTCTTTACCTGACGGGAAAGGGGTGGGTGGAAAGATTACAGTTCCAGCCTGAACAGTTTGAAATGCAGGCAGTTTATGAAGCCCATGGCTGTCCTGCAGCACATAAAGTGGAAGCATATGTGGTAGATCATTTTGTTAGCAGAGAGAAGTTGGAGGGGGAATAATTCCCTAAGAATTACTTAGCAGCACAGTAAAGGAAATGGGGTGTAATCTGTAAAGAGACTGAGGGCAACTTAGTTCACATTACCTGGTACAAATCACCGCTCAACAAATAGAACATTTCAGCAAAATCCACCTAACAGCTAAATCTTCTCCCCTGCCTCTCTGCTTCTGTTTGTTCCAACAGAGACAGACACACTTTGATCCTCCCGTTTGTTTTTTTCTGTTTTGGAGCAACTGTGGCATTTGAGAGATGAATTAGAAAAGGAATGCAATTAAGACAACCTAACAGTGCAGTGTTCCTCGCAGAGGAAAACTTTACTCATTTGAACTGCAGGCGCATATTTAGTTGAGTAATTATTGGCAGGCTGAATTGAAAGAGCCTAGCGACAACTTCTTCCAGCTGGTCATTAATCAACAGGAAATAGCCTACAACAAGGTCATTATTACCTTAAACCATTACAAGAGCATATTCAGTGAGAGGCTAAGATAAAATTGAGGGCTTTAAATCCCTGTTTGTTTTATGGCAGTGGTTTTCAAATCTGCCAGCATATCTACATCACCTCAACAGCTCTTTTAAAAATGCAGATTCTGGGGCCCCACTCCTGGAAATTGACACAGTAGATCCAGGATAGGTGCCTGGGAATGTGTACTTTAAATTCTCCATGGTGTTCTCATCACCAGCCCGGTGTGGGAACTGTTGCTCTAAATTATATTAGCAGTAGAGTTTTTTGGTTTGACCAAAGATAGAAAGTGAGAGTAATTTTTTTGCACTTGAAATTTAATATATTTTCATTTCTGCTCTGAAAGAAGTTTATCTATACAGTTAGGAAAGATAAATATTCTAAGTGCATTATTTTTTATGTTTCATTTTTTAAATATTAAAAAAGTGTTAAAACTGAATATTATACCAAAAACAACTGACTTTCTGACTATACCATCATTTAATTAAAAGCTATTTTCTGTAACTTGAGCATCTTCCTAAGTAGCCGAATAAAATCATCTGCCATAGGAGCCTTAAAAGGCTCACCCTTTGCCCACAAAATGGGCCAAGTTTGTCCCCTTATCTTGGTTATTTTTTCATGGTGCTCCTTATGAAGCGTTGGCCAGTGCTTTTAAAAGCCCTTGGTAGACTTCTTTCTTTCAGTTTTCCCTTCACCACATGCTCCCTCTGAGTTCTCTCTCCAATTCTTTGATTTCTTTAAAAATAATAATCTGCTATTATTTAGCTGTGGGTCTGAATGGACTAGTATTATTTTGGCCAAATAACACAAGTAATAGACAAATAACTAGGTGGGTGGGCGACTTGATTCAAAGGAATGACTCTTGAATAGCAAGAAGATGTTTGGGACAGATTAAAATTCTGGTCCCGAAAATAATATCTTACAGACGGCATTCTGAATCTTTAGGATCTCTTCATTCACTATGCACAATGCAGGGAATTACATATTAATAAGACTTTCTAACTATATTCAAAGAAAAGCCATCATCATGAGGTCAAGAGATTGAGACCATCCTGGTCAATATGGTAAAACCCTGTCTCTACTAAAAAACTACAAAAATTAACTCGGCGTGGTGGCACGCACCTGTAGTCCCAGCTACTTGGGAGGCTGAGGCAGGAGACTTGCTTGAACCCAGTAGGTGGAGTTTGCAGTGAGCCGAGATTGTGCCACTGTACTCCAGCCTGGCAACAGAGTGAGATTCCATCTGGAAAAAAAAAAAAGGAAAGGAAAGGAAAGGAAATCAAAAGCCATTGACTAAATAAACAAGAGAAACACCATCAAAATAATTAAAAAATTAAAAATATACACTACCAGAATGTGTAGATTACCTGAGCCACAAGAAATGGGTGCCTCACAAAGGGTAGAACTGATGACAAAAGCTATTCCCATTTTCCCCAAATCCCATACAAGTCCTTAACATGGCCATTTAGAAGCCAGAATTAGGTTCACCTTAACCCCAAATCCTAATTTATGAGAAAGTTCTTGGAAAGAGATCAAGTCTCTACCCTTACCGCCATATTCTGGGACTAGTAGGAACTTCTAAGTACCTCCACTATGGTACTGATAATTCTCTGGACATTTAGAAGAACTCTCCTCATCCCCAGTCCTGCCCTGAAAGTCATACAACACCTTAAAGATTACTTAGAAATTCTGATTCACCAACCTGCTTGAACTGAGGCGGCCCAGCATCGTTGAAAGCTGGGAGAGCTCTTTACCCTCACATCTTGCAGTTCGAATGTGAGTCTTACAGAATGTGATTGGCCAGGCAGAGAAAAGCTACTCTTCCCTGAAAACTCCTGGCCACTCCCAACAGCCTCCCTTCGCTCTCACAAGACTTTTGTGGGAGCACAGTGACACCTTTCTTGAGGCATTGTGATAGTGTTGACTTATCTGTCTCCTGCATTGGAGTATAAACTCTCTGAGGGCAGACAGTGGATTTTACTCAACCACTTTCCAGGGTTGAGTTCAATACCAAGTACATTAAAGGGTTTAGATACTGATGACTAATAAATGCATAAAGATTGCCAGAGAAAATCACAGCTAGAAAATAAAATGGTAAAAAGAGATTTTATTCAGGACTATTGCAATCTGGAAAAAGTACATAACTCAGTATAGAACGATGCTCAATTCTTAATACAGCGTGAGGAAGTGGGAATTTATAGCCAAGAAGACTGGAGGTTGGAGGATAAAAAAATTACTAAGAGGAATATCAGGGCTAAGGGGAGATTCTGACCAAACTAACCTAACAGGATTTTGCTGAAGACAGGCCGGGGTGATCAGACATCACCTGAAAGATGGTGGAGGATGAAGAACCCATCTAGGCATGGAAGGTGGTCAGACATGGAGGATGGGAGATTCATGCTAAAGTTAGCTGACTTCGTGCTAAAACTGGATTTTATAAGGAAGTACACAGATGGACCTAGGAGAAGTTTCAGGAGCCTGACTAAAATTTGATCAAGCAAAGAATCTTTGTCAAGATCTATGCTGCTAAGGATTGCTTTCTCTGTGTTAACCATTATCTTATCATTTCTCTTTTTTCTTTTTTTTTGAGTGACAGGCTAGAGTACAGTGACATGTAATCATGTCACTGCAGTCTCAACATCCAAGGTTCAAAAGATCCTCCCACCTCAGCCTCCCAAGTAGCTGGGACTACAGGTGCACACCACCATATCCAGCTAATTTTTTAATTTTTTGTAGAGCCAAGGTTACTCAGTATGCTGCTCAGGGTGGTCTTGAACTCCTTAATTCAAGTGATCCTCCCACCTTGGCCTCCCAAAGTGCTAAGATTACAGGCATGAACCACCGTGCCCACTATCATTTTTTTCTTTTGAAAAGAAGACAAAACACTAGTGATGCACTTAGTCACTGACACATTAATAAGAGTTGTTATAGTTCGTGATTCTTTTGCAGATTAAAAACTCTGGTGGACTTGAGACTATAATCAGAAAGGGACACAAAAGTCAGAGTAAATAATAATGGGAAGAAACCTTTTTGCCAATATTTCACCCTGTCTACAGGTTGATCCCAAACGATTCCAGTTTTTCCCACCCCAGGGGACAGGCGACTGTATAATGATTTGGTGATTTGGTTGATATGGGTTTGTCCCATAATCCACCACTAGGATACTGAAGATATAATATGCACCCTACTTGAGACCTAAAATGGATAGTGATAATTTCTTGGTAAATTACTTACCTGGTACAAAAATGCACTACTCAAAATAAACTTAGGACAATTCTGACACTAACTTATAATAGATCCGCAAGGAACATAAGATAGGCATGAGAAGCTCTGGAGGTTTAATCATGGAACCTGGAGTCAAAGAGACTTTTGGTAAATTTCTGGTTCAGTCATTTTACAACTTGGATGACCCTGAGCTGATAACCTAGCCATCAGATTTCTCATGTGTAAAACAGTAATAGTAACACCCCTACTTTCTCGCAGGATTGTTTTGGATCAGCAATTACATACATAAAACAACTGGCCACTGGCATATAACAACAGTAGGTATGATGCTTTTACCACGTGCTTAATAAATGTTCATGAAATGGAATGGAATGGAATGTACCAAGACAGCATAGCCCATCAGCATAGCCCATGGTTTTTCCTCCTAAGATACACAGCCTACTTTAGACTCTTCATTATTATTATTATTATTATTTTTTTTTTTTTTTTTTGAGACAGGGTCTCACTCTCGCTCTGTCGCCCAGACTGCAGTGCAGTGGTGTGATCTCGGCTCACTGCAAGCTCCGCCTCCCGGGTTCAGGCCACTCTCCTGCCTCAGCCGCCTGAGTAGCTGGGACTACAGACACCCGCCACCATGCCCGGCTAATTTTTTGTGTTTTTAATAGAGACGGGGTTTCAACGTGTTAGCCTGGATGGTAGACTCTTAATTCTTTCTTTCTTTTTTTTTTTTTTGAGACGGAGTCTTGCTCTGTCGCCCCAGCTGGAGTGCAGTGGCATGATCTCGGCTCACTGCAAACTCCACCTCCCAGGTTTAAGTGATTCTCCCATCTCAGCCTCCTGAGTAGCTGGGATTACAGGCACGCACCACCACGCCCGGCTAATTTTTGTATTTTTAGTAAAAAAACGGGTTTTCACCATGTTGGTCAGGCTCGTCTCAAACTCCTGACCTCATGATCCGCCCACCTTGGCCTCCCAAGGTGCTGGGATTACAGGCCTGAGCCACCATGCCCAGCCGACAATCTTCATTCTTAATGCACAAGAGAGTATTAGGATTTGCTAAAAGTTGAGTCCCCATAATACAAAATGAATGAGAGATTAAATTGTTTTCCAGTTAATTTGATCACTAAACATGGTTAAACCCCATAATTTAAATTATTATACTTCTTGGGTTGACTAAATGTATATGCTCAAAACTGTAAAATTGCTTCTACTGATGAGCATCAAGGACATAGTATTAAGAAACTTTATTCTTTAAAATCATGGACCTTGAGAAACCTGCCCGTTTTAAATCTTATCAGGGATTACAAGTCAAAATGAAACAACTTTAAGCTGAGTAGGTTAAAGCAACGTAGCTTTGGTCCAAGAGCCAATCAACATATTCCCTACTTCTGTTAAGAGATAATAAAAAGTTTTCTCGACCGCCGAGACCGCGTCCGCCCCGCGAGCACAGAGCCTCGCCTTCGCCGCTCCGCCGCCCGTTCACACCCGCCGCCAGCTCACCATGGATGATGATATCGCCGCGCTCGTTGTCGACAACGGCTCCGGCATGTGCAAGGCCGGCTTCGCGGGCGACGATGCTCCCCGGGCCGTCTTCCCCTCCATCGTGGGGCGCCCCAGGCACCAGGGAGTGATGGTGGGCATGGGTCAGAAGGATTCCTATGTGGGCGACGAGGCCCAGAGCAAGAGAGGCATCCTCACCCTGAAGTACCCCATCGAGCACGGCATTGTCACCAACTGGGACGACATGGAGAAGATCTGGCACCACACCTTCTACAATGAGCTGCGTGTGGCTCCTGAGGAGCACCCCGTGCTGCTGACCGAGGCCCCCCTGAACCCCAAGGCCAACCGCGAGAAGATGACTCAGATCATGTTTGAGACCTTCAACACCCCAGCCATGTACGTGGCCATCCAGGCTGTGCTGTCCCTGTACGCCTCTTGCCGTACCACTGGCATCGTGATGGACTCCGGTGACGGGGTCACCCACACTGTGCCCATCTACGAGGGGTATGCCCTCCCCCACGCCATCCTGCGTCTGGACCTGGCTGGCCGGGACCTGACTGACTACCTCATGAAGATCCTCACGGAGCGCGGCTACAGCTTCACCACCACGGCCGAGCGGGAAATCGTGCGTGACATCAAGGAGAAGCTGTGCTATGTTGCCCTGGACTTCGAGCAGGAGATGGCCACGGCAGCTTCCAGCTCCTCCCTGGAGAAGAGCTACGAGCTGCCCGATGGCCAGGTCATCACCATCGGCAACGAGCGGTTCCGCTGCCCCGAGGCGCTCTTCCAGCCTTCCTTCCTGGGCATGGAGTCCTGTGGCATCCACGAAACTACCTTCAACTCCATCATGAAGTGTGACGTGGACATCCGTAAAGACCTGTACGCCAACACAGTGCTGTCTGGTGGCACCACCATGTACCCTGGCATTGCCGACAGGATGCAGAAGGAGATCACTGCCCTGGCGCCCAGCACGATGAAGATCAAGATCATTGCTCCTCCTGAGCGCAAGTACTCCGTGTGGATCGGTGGCTCCATCCTGGCCTCGCTGTCCACCTTCCAGCAGATGTGGATCAGCAAGCAGGAGTATGATGAGTCTGGCCCCTCCATCGTCCACCGCAAATGCTTCTAGGCGGACTGTGACTTAGTTGCGTTACACCCTTTCTTGACAAAACCTAACTTGCGCAGAAAACAAGATGAGATTGCCATGGCTTTATTTGTTTTTTTTGTTTTGTTTTGGTTTTTTTTTTTTGGCTTGACTCAGGATTTAAAAACTGGAATGGTGAAGGTGACAGCAGTCGGTTGGAGCGAGCATCCCCCAAAGTTCTACAATGTGGCCGAGGACTTTGATTGTACATTGTTCTTTTTTTTAATAGTCATTCCAAATATGAGATGCATTGTTACAGGAAGTCCCTCGCCCTCCTAAAAGCCACCCCACTTCTCTCTAAGGAGAATGGCCCAGTCCTCTCCCGAGTCCACACAGGGGAGGTGATAGCATTGCTTTCGTGTAAATTATGTAATGCAAAATTTTTTTAATCTTCGCCTTAATACTTTTTTATTTTGTTTTATTTTGAATGATGAGCCTTCCTGCCCCCCCTTTTTTGTCCCCCAACTTGAGATGTCTGAAGGCTTTTGGTCTCCTGGGAGTGGGTGGAGGCAGCCAGGGCTTACCTGTACACTGACTTGAGACCAGTTGAATAAAAGTGCACACCTTAAAAAAAAAAAAAGAGATAATAAAAAGTTTTCTCTTTTCTGTTAGAACTAATCAAAATGCACTCACTCATAAACGTATATAAGTCCTGTTCAAGTAATCTTAAAAGAGACTGTGTTCCAATATTCAATCTGCCTTGCTCAACGAGGTAAATTTAGCCTTTTTCCCCTAGAATTGACAGTCTGTTCATCTGAACAACAAAACCCATAGTATGTGTAGTCTTTAAATCTTCTATGAGGAAGAAGCCCTGATCTGAATGTCCCCTTTTAGGTAACTTTATGCCATTACTATTGGAGAATTGAGGCTTCTCTCTTTTTTTTTTTTTTTTTTTTTTTTTAAGGCAGAGTCTTGCTCTGTCTCCCAGGCTGGAGTGCAGTGGTACGATCTCGGTTCACTGCAAGCTCCGCCTCCCGGGTTTATGCCATTCTCCTGCCTCAGCCTCTCGAGTAGCTGGCACTACAGGCGCCCGCTACCACGCCCGGCTAATCTTTTTGTATTTTTAGTAGAGACCGGGTTTCACCGTGTTAGTCAGAATGATCTGAATCTCCTGACCTCGTGATCCGCCCTCCTCAGCCTCCTAAAGTGCTGGGATTACAGGCGTGAGCCACCGCACCCAGCCAAGGCTTCTCTTTTAAACCATGCTCCTTAAACATTTCTACTACTGTAGGGTATTTACTCCTGTCTTGTGTCCTCTAAAACGTAGCATATGTGGTTTCTGCTTAGAGTAAACTCTGAACACTGGTGATATCAGAGGATACAAATTGGGTAATCTCCAGGTGCCTGGGCTTTTTGAGCTTGACCTAGGTGAACACCGATCGGAATGTTAATGATCTGTCCCATTCCTATTTCTGGTTCACCTTCAAATTGACTTCCCAAGGATTAATAGTTCTCTTACTTCTCATGGCCCCAAAGGGTGAGGGTAGGGGAGATAGGGAAGGAAAACTCATTGTGCCTGAATTCCAGGCCTACCCCTTGATTCTGAGTAAAACCAAATGCCTTCCAGCCACCCAAATCCAAACTCTGGGGCTTTCTGGATTCCACTCGCTTTTTTCATCTTCCTGGGCACAGAGCCCCAGGTCTGCCACCATGAGCCGCCCCTGCTCCATAGCTTCCTTGTGCAATCTCCGAACCCACCATGGTCTGTCAAGCTTCAAGTCCCCTACCAGCTCTGCTCCCCATACAACTTCCTACCGTAACCTACTCTAAAACCTTATCTAAAGTTTTAGTCTTACTTTTTTTTCTGACTTTTGGCTATCACCTCTTGTAAACCCAACGTCTCTCCCAAGTACCGTTCTTAGCATAAATTTCCAAAATCAATCACATTTATTACTCTCTGAGGATGGGGTAACGCTCTATCTCCTCATGATTTTGAAACAAAGCCAATATCCTGCCTTATCAAATTATCAATGGGATTTTCACTTCTTTTCCTGGAGCCCCCCACTTATCACCCCCGTGCATATGTGAAATAAACTATCCCTCCTGTTAACCTGTCCTTTGTAAGTATAATTCACAAGCTCCAATCACTGAACCTAAGAAGGTAGAGGAAAAGTTTTTTTCCTTCCTCTATGCATAGCTTACAGTGTGCTGCATACAGTACATGCTACATAATTTTTGAGGAGGTAAAATTATTTCATTTAGTCAATCTTGATCTCAGTTATGTCCAGACTATTCTCATTTACTTAATTTTAGCAAGTGAATGGTCAAATGAGATAATACAGACACTGCAGATGAATTGAGTTTTGGTATTTTGCTGCTATATCTGGGATATTACCTGAAACTACCAACCCCAAAGAAGTGGTTAGATGCAGGAGTTTATGTATTATCTTAACAAAGAGTGATGAAATGTAGAGAAGAGACTAGACAAATGGATGGTGTTGGGCCTCCGAGGTGGGAATAAGTTGGGGGAAGGTAATTATAAAATATATAATAAATAAGGTTTGTTTAGTAAGGTTTATTTTGCAGGCTGAAGTCCTCTTAGGTAATGAAAGTCATCTCCAGATGAGGAGAGATTTACAAATTGTCTATATAAATAGAAATTTCATTTACAAATGTAAATTTCTCTACAAAAGGAAAATTTCTGACCTGATTGTAGGCAGAAAGAGGGGGAAGCAGAGACAAGTATTTTTGAATGGCTACTGCTTAAAGAGTTGCCTACATGAGGTTTGGTGGCAAGAAGCCGAAGTCAGAGCCTGTGGTTCCCGTTGCTCTTCGGAGGTGTGAAAGAGTGAAGAAGGCGTGCTTCGTTACATGAAGCTTTGCTCCTAAGTTACAACTCTTTTAGACCTCTCGGACTCACCCAATTTCCTCATAGGCTTTTGCACTATCTTAAAAGATATTTCCCTTAGTAATATGGAGGAGACAAAATCAATAATGTGCAATACGAAATCAACACAAAAACCCATTTCTGTCAGAACAGATTAAAGGAGTCTTGCCTAGACTCCAGGATAATTTACAGTTTTTCTGGCTTGAATGTGGAATGATCATAACAAGTTGTAATTCAGATAATGAACTTCTTAATGCAGGAAGTTCTTCGTTCAGGAAATAGAAGTTGGTGAAATTGAAACAAATTTATTAAGTAAATAAAGGGAAAAGCGCAAAGTACTTGGTGGCTAGAGTATTATCAATTTTAAAGAAGATTTGGAATAGAATAGTTAGGGAGCTATAATTTTTCAGTTTTTATACTGTTCTACCACTCTAATATGTTGCTATAATTCTCTGAATTATTTTTTTTCAAAAATACAACAGCTATCTAGAGAAACCAATTTGATCTCATTTTTTATTTTTTAAATGTGTTTGATTACGTATATCTGAGGTTTACAATATAATGTTATGGGATATATATAGTAGTAAAATGGTTACTATAGTGAAGCAGACTAACATCTTTCATTTCACATAGTTACTTTTTGTGACAGGAACAGCTAAAACCTACTTATTTAACAAAACTCTCCAATATAGTATAATTCTACTAAGTTTATTTCTCATGTTGTACATTGGCTCTCTAAACTGCTTTATGCTGCTATTTTGATCGTTTGACCTACATCGCCCCCATTTCCTTTCCCTCCCACCCTGCCCCACATCCCTACCCCCATCCCACCCATGGTAACCACTGTTTTGTTCTCTGTATCTATGTATTTGAGCTCTTTTTAAATATATATATTCCACATACAGGTGAGATTATACAATATTTTTCTTTCTGTGTCTGGTTTCTTTCACTTAGCATGATGTCCTCCAGGTCTATTCATATTGTGGTTAATGATAGAATCTCCTTTTCTTTAAGGTTGAATAATATTCATATATATATATATATATATACACACACACACACACATACACACACACACACACACCATGTTTTCATTATCCATTTATCCACTGATGAACATTTAGGTTGTTTCCATATCTGAGCTATTGTGAATAATGCTGCAATGAATATGGGAGAGCAGATGTCTTTACAAGGTAGTGACTTCATCTTCTTTGGGTATATACCCAGAAGAGGGATGGCTGGGCCATATAATAATTCTATTTTTAATATATTTAGGAACTTCCACACTGTTTTGCATAAGGGCTGTACCAGTCTACATTCCCATCAATAGTATACTAGGGTTCCCATTTCTCTACCTCCTTGCCAACATTTGTTATGTCTTGTCTTTTTTATAATAACCATCCTTACAGGTGTGAGGTTGATATCGCATAGCAGTTTTAATTTGCATTTCCCTGATAATTAGTAATTTTGAACATCTTTTCATATTCCCCTTGGCCATTTTTATGTCTTCTTTAGAGAAATGTTTGTTCAGGTCCTTTGCTTATTCTTTAATTGGGTTGTTTTTCTGCTATTGAGTTATAGGAGTGCTTTACAAATTTCTGATATTAACCCCTTATCAGATATGTGGTTTGCAATATTTTTCCTAGTTCATAGATTGCCTTTTCATTTTATTGATTGTTTCCTTTGCTGTGCAAAAGATTTTTGGTTTGATGTAGTACCATTTATTTATTTTTGTTATTGTTGCCTGAGCTTTTGGTGTGATATCCAAAAAGTCATTGCCAATACCAATGTTCAGGAGTTTTTCCCCTATGTTTTCTTTCAGGAGTTTAATGGTTTCAGGTCTTACATTTAGATCTTTTATTCAGTTTGAATTTATTTTCGTGTATGGTGTCAGATAAGGGTCCAATTTCATACTTTGATGTAAAAAATCCAGTTTTACCAGCACTGTTTATTGAAGAAATTACTCTTTCTCCATTATGTCCTTTCTGTGCTCTTGTCAAAAGTCAGTTGACCACATGTGCTTGGGTTTATTTCTGTGCTCTCTATTCTGTTCCATTGGTCTATGTTTCTCTTTTTATGCCAGTACCACACTGTTTTGATTACTATAGCTTTCTAATATAATTTTGGTTCAGAAACTGTGATGCCTTCAACTTCATTTTTCTTTCTCAGCATTTCTTTGACTATTCAAAGTTGTGATTCCATGTGAATTTTAGTATAATTTTTTTCTATTTCTGTGAAAAATGACATTAGACTTTTGATAAGGATTGTGTTAAATCTGTATATTGCTATAGGTAATAAGGACATTTTAATAAATTAATTTTTCCCACTCATGAACACAGGATAATTTTCCATTTATTTGTGTCTTCTTCCATTTCTTTTATCATTGTTTTATAGTTTTCAGTATACAAGTCTTTCACTCCCTTGGTTAAACATATTCTTAGATGTTTAATTTTTTGCTGCTATTATAAATGATTGTTTTGTTAATTACTTTTTCAGTTAGGTAATTATTTGTATATAAAAATGCTGCTGATTTTTTTCTTTTTTTTCAGGTGGAGTCTCACTGCATCACCAAGGCTGCAGTGCACTGGTGCAATCTTGGCTCACTGCAATCTCCCCATCCCGGGTTAGAGCAGTTCTCCTGTCTGAGCCTCCCAAGTAGCTGGGACTACAGGTGCCTACCACCATGCCTGGCTAATTTTTGTATTTTTAGTAGAGACAAGGTTTCACCTTGTTGGTCAGGCTGGTCTCGAACTCCTGACCTCAAGTGATCCACCCCTTTTGGCCTCCCAAAGTGCTGAGATTACAGGTGTGAGCCACCATGCTCCACCAATGCTACTGATTTTTGTATCCTACAACCTTACCAAATTCATTGTTTTGGTTCTAAACGTTTTTTGTGGATCTTTGAGGCCTTCTACTTATAGGATAATATCATCTGCAAATAGGGATAGATATAATGTTAGTCTATTTGGTATCTTTCTTCTTTTTAATTTTTAGTTAATTTAGGATTTTATAAAGACAGTGTCTCACGTGTAATCCACATCAGTGATGACCATGATTGCCTCAGAGGCCTAGGCTGCAGGAGTTTGTGGCAGCAGTGATGGCAAGGTAGATTTTGTGAATTCCTGGTGGTAAGGGCTTTAGGGATCCTCCTGTTCTTACTTTCCCCAATAGTGGAGAGACTTGACTGAGGGGATCCCTCTTGGCCTTGGGTCTGACATGAGCCACAGGCAGCCACAGCAGTGCTATGTTCCAGGGCACAAGTGCTCAGAGTGGCTATGGAGCTGGAGTCCTGAGCTGATCCCAACCAGGGAGATGGTGTGGCAGAGGCAAAGTGTTCTGCTCCCTTCTCGATGCGGCCATTTTGAGTTTCTGCCCTCAGCAGGGTTTCTGCCACACCCTTGCTGTGCTCCAGCACTCTCTTTTAGTCATTCTGGTTGAAATGTAGTGATTTGTTCATTGTTTTAATCCATCTTTTGAAGGAGAGTGATAGTTGACCATCTTGCTGACATCAATTTGACTTCTGTTTTTAATCTTTTCTCCAAGATTTAGCTACAAGCTAAATTTAATTGCATAAAATGGACACAGCCTACATAATGGACAAGGCTTATATTTACCTCCGCACCACCGTATTTTCCAGTCTTCTGCGATTGGCCTCCCTCACTTCCTATAAGGAAAAATAAAACTGGCTTCCCTGCATTTGGGTGGGTCTGTATCTACCCCTTTGTCTCTCCCCTTGACCACAGGGAGGCCCATAACCAAGGCCCAGGTAATTGGAGTAACTCCCAAAGTCTCTATCAATTGGTCCAGGAGTGAGTACCTGCCTAAAGGCAAGCCTTTCTGAGCCTTTCTTTTCTGGAGATTTCCCAAATGAAGCTGGAAAAAGGAGCTTTGTTTCCTTTGGCATTGCTAAGCCTTCCCCCAGGAATTGCCCTGTAACTTTGGAGGTGCCTGTGGTCATCTCCATTCACAAAATCATATGAAGTGATGGAGAATGAGTGATGACAACAACAGAAGAAAGATTTAAGGCAGAGAAATGGAAAGACAGTCTTGATACTTCCAGCTCTGCATCCAAATGACTCAGAGGCCCGCCCTTCTCTTCCTCTCCTATTATAACAGCCACCCAATTCACCTTTGAGGGTAAACTTATTTGAGATCAGAATGCATTCTGACCGATACACCTATATATCTAACAGGATTGGTAAGCAAGCTATGGTACAGTCGTAGGGTCAAAATTGTATGGCCATTAAAATGATCTTACCAAAGTATAGCTTTCAATAAAAGTTACATGAACAGATAGTATGCAAAGATGATCTGATATATTAAGTGAGAAAAGCTAATTACAAAACAATATTCATTGTATTATCTAATTTTGTTAAAAATAGTTTACTAACTAGAGACAATAAAATGTTAATGGCTTTTTTCTGGATGTTGGAATTACACATAATTTTTTATATTTTATAATTTTTACTTTTATGATAAGAAAAACGATACTAAAAACCAAACCTTTGTCCTAATCTTTTTATAGGCCTATGTACAAATTAAAACTTACTTGTCCACTCATTCATTTGAATTTTACCATGCCACTTTCTTTCTAAATAAGTTTCCTTAAACATGGTGACACATCATCCCTTTCTTTTTTTAAGGAATCAGCACTTTAAAAGATGACATTTATAAGGATAGTAAATTATCAACACCTTCCGTCAGCAGAGTTTATGGCTTTTTAGCTAGTGTAGGAGTTCACAAAAGAAACATTTTCATCTAAATGAAGTCACTCATTTAGATGTAACTTGCTAATTATTTTCTCCATGGTAACACATATAACACATATAAAATATGAAAAAATATGTTTATTCAAGTTTTTTTCTCTTTCATAACTATTTCAAAAAGCCTTAAGTGTGTTTTATACCTCCTTAAAAATGTCACCCTGTAGATGGGGTTCATTTTAACACTAAAGTCTGGGGCTTTGCACCAATAATCTGACTCTATTACTGCATTGCATTCCTGATGAAATGCACTAATAGTTTAAAGTTTCTTTATTAAATTTTTTTCTCATGAAAATGACTCTGAGCTTTGGAAAGGACTTCTAAAATAATGTCATATGAAAAGTGAGCCTTTTATTAGACCTCAGACCACAGAAGAATCCCATGGAATTTTTTCTAATATAATTAACCCCTTCATTTGAGAACTTAAGAGCTGGAGTATGGTTTAATAGGTAGATTTAGAGGCTTCTGTGCCTCCAGTAATCCTCCTTTCATCAAAACAATGGCTATAATTAATATTTATGATTTTACCTTTCTCCTCAAAGGACTTTACAAATTGTTACCACAGGACTCATGACACTTACTAATGAAGTACTTACTACTCAGTCCAGAAGAGCAATTTACAGTCTTCTCAAGTTTATTCCACAATGATGTGGCTACAAAGGAGGATTGGTGGTGACTTGATGGATTCAACTCCCCATTACCAAAAGAATGAGTCAGGAATGGGAAACCAATCACTCAGTTCCAAACTGATTCCCCACAGTTTGTGTAGCAGGATCACTGTTTTGATTTGTATTGTTTTTTCAGGATCTCCCACTATGATGCCCTATAGGGGTAGGTAAATTACAGCTGAGGGCCTCTGGCCTCAACCTAATTTTATAGCTACCCTTCTCCCTCCACCTCTCCTATCCCACCCACAGTGAATTACTGTTACATTTTCAAATGATTGTTTAGAGAACGGAAGAAGAATATGTGACAGAGACTATATGTGACCTGCAAAGCCCAACGTATTCATTATCTGGTTCTTCAGCAAATAAGTTTACTCCTCCCTGAAAATCTAAGGCACAATAAGAAAAGTCCAACTGTAAAGCTGTTGCAATTCCAGCTATAAACATTGTCTAACATTCATGAAACTGTCATTTAGAAACTTGCTTAGTGTACAGAGATAAATATACTTTGTGGAAGCACATTTCAGGTGTCAGCTTTTTTTGGAGTCAGCACATTGCTCTGGACTGACAGGATATAGACCTAAAAAGACCGAGTTCATGTACCAACATGCATATAGGAAACACTATACACACACAGGATATTCATCTACAACTTGGAGCTAACATCAAATAGGCTTGTTGGACGTTAGCACCACTCAGCGATAGTACTGAAAGAAAAGAAACGCAGCTCTTGGTGCACAACAATTTGGGAAGACCTACAGGCAAAACTGAGCCCATGCAGGCCAAACAGAGTCAGCAGTATAGCAGCATGACTGTCCCACTGTATACCATTTGTGTAGACTTCTAGCTAGTTTTAGTTTTATCAGCAATTTGATAGTTATTTATAAGCCATACCTCTTCTTAGCAACAACATAAAAAAAGATAACATTATTAGGTTCCCAATATATTAGCAACAAAAGCTGCTTTTTGTGTGAGGCACTGTCCTAAACCTGCTACATATATCATGCCCTTTGAGCCTCCAGTAAGACAGACATTGCTCTTCTCATTTTACAAGGACTCGTAGTGGCACGCCCCACATAATGGAAGCCATCTGAAGTAGCGTTAGTGAGGCTCATGGGAACAGCCTCTGGTTCATGTCAGTCTTTCTGCTAAGTTCATTACTGGACGTAGATCCCATGTGACAGACTTTTCCATCAAAAATCCAGAATCCTATTGGAAAATGAATCAGATACAATTCAAACATTGGTCTTTGTTGTCCCTATCTTTAGAAGGGGTAGTTAAAAACTGCTTAACCACAAAAATGTACCCCATGTGGTGACGATACTATTTACAATATGATGCGAAAGGCTACCTCCTCTAACCCCACAGTGGGTACCTGAGCAGATGGCTAATGATGAGTGGAAGCCAGAACAAACCAAATTAAACACAGGAGTCAGACGTACAGAATTCCAGAACCAAACGATTGGAGCTGCTCACATGCCTTGAAAAGGGACCTGACACCATGAGATTGTGGGTCTGAATGAATGCCACTGGCCCTCCCAGTTGCTGTTGTTTCTTCTACACAGAGATACAACATTCACATACATGTTTGCCACTCATCTGGCTAGTGCTTAGCATTTTGAAAGTGTGATCCATTTCTTTTTTTTTTTCTTTTTTTGAGACAGAGTCTTGCTCTGTCACCCAGGCTGGAGTGCAGTGGCATGATCTTGACTTGCTGTAACCTCCGCCTCCCGGGTTCAAGCCATTCTCCTGTCTCAGCCTCCCAAGTAGCTGGGACTACAGGGGTCCGCCACCTCGCCCGGCTAGTTTTTTGTATTTTTAGTAGACAAGGGGTTTCACCATGTTAGCCAGGCCAGCCTCGATCTCCTGACCTCATGATCCACCCGCCCAGTCTCCCAAAGTGCTGGGATTACAGGCGTGAGCCACCGTGCCCAGACAGTGTGATCCATTTCTTACTTTGGCACTCTAAGCCAGTCTCTGTGCTTTCCCATGTGTGTGTTTACTACCCAAACGTGACATCTAATATGGTGTTTGACCTGTTTTCAGCACCTACTGAGTAGCTTTTCGGTTTTATGAGGAATTCATGCAGAGATAACAGCCCCTTCAGTAGCATTTTGATTTTGGGGTTAGCACCCAAATTCCTATTTAATCCACAGTTTAGCTGTCCAAGGAAACTATGACTAGAAGCATGAATTTTTGTATTCTTAGAATTAAAGCTGCATGGCTCAAAAAAGAACAAATTTGAAAAGGGGAAAGATTTTTCCCACTCTTCTGGACATCAAGGAAAATTCTAAAATGGGTGGAGTTTATTTTAACAGCCACACAGCATCCTTTCTACAACGCTGTTCCAATTTCTGAACACAGACTGAGCCTCCTCAGCCCACTGCCTCTCTAAGGCTGCCATGCTCTTCAAGTGTTCCCTTCTCCTTCCCATTCCCCAGAGCTCCTCAGGAACAGACAGGAAGTCTCACCCACGCTTGTATCCCTGAGACCCACCACACCCACTGGCACGCCATAAAATGTATTTCCGTGTCTACACTGTCCTTCAGTGCTGGAAATGTCATTCACCTAGATGGAAGGGAAGGTGAGCAGATAACGCTTATTAAGTCCATTTGTACTAGAAATGGGGTTAACATTTTAGATTTACTATCTTAGTTAACCCCCTTTTTACTTCTTATTGTGGAAATTTTTAAACATACACAAAACTAAAGATAATGACGTAATGTACCTGCTCTACCCAGTATCCAACCTCTCACAAACCATCAACCCATGTCCAATATTGTTTTATCTGTACCCTGTCCTCTCCCACCTCCCTTCACAGCGCTTATAATCTCAATCCATCTCTAATTTGGTTAGAGATGATATTTTAAAACATGGTATTTCTTTTTTTTTTTTTTTTTTTTTTTTTGAGACGGAGTCTCGCGCTGTCGCCCAGGCTGGAGTGCAGTGGCCGGATCTCAGCTCACTGCAATCTCCGCCTCCCGGGTTTACGCCATTCTCCTGCCTCAGCCACCCGAGTAGCTGGGACTACAGGCACCAGCCACCTCGCCCGGCTAGCTTTTTGTATTTTCTAGTAGAGACGGGGTTTCACCGTGTTAGCCAGGATGGTCTCGATCTCCTGACCTCGTGATCCGCCTGTCTCGGCCTTCCAAAGTGCTGGGATTACAGGCTTGAGCCACCATGCCCGGCCAAAACAAGGTATTTCTTATTTTCCTTCCCAGGCCAAGTCCTTTAACCTCATGTCCATCCCATTTCTGAACCCACACATTTTCCAGGAACTCTCAGTTTTTCACTGAGAACAGCAAGTGTGGCAAAAATAAAGAGCACGACAGTTGCCACGGGGGCCATCCCCACCACGTGGGTGTTTCCTGAGTGAGATGACTTGCACACACAGTGCCAGGTAGGGGGAAAGAAAAAACCCTCATTAAACAGCTATCACTGACAAGGATTCAAGATAATAGGTTTCTCACAATGAAACTACCATTCAGTCATCAAAGCTGAAAGCACTGGAGGGGAAATATCTGTCACAAAGGAACTAATATCTTTAAAAGATTAGATTTATTTATGCATCTAATTTGAAGTTTATTACCTCAAAGCATCGGCTCCATGGTTACTTCATGAATCCTAGACTGGCTCAAAGGCCAAAAGTTGGTAATAACCCAAATCCATCAACAATAGAAGGATTAAAATTTGTGGCACATTTATATTGTGAAATGTTATAGAGCTACCTGCAACAAATGGATGAATCTTACATAACACTGAGCAAAAACAGCAAATCAGAAGAATAATTCATTGTGATTTCATTGATATAAAATTTGAAAGCAGGCAAAACTAAACAATGGTAGAAGAAGAGGGAAAAGGAAGGAAATGATTATCCTAGAGTTATAATGATGGTTACCATTATGTGGCAGGAACAAGATTGCAATTCCATAAGGATAGGTCGGAAAGGGTGGGGATTTTCAAATGTTGGCAATGTTCTATTTCTTGAGTTGGATGGTGGTCCCACAAAAGTCCAATTTTTTTTTTCAGACTTTTTTTTTTTTTTTTTTTTTTTGAGACGGTGTCTCACTCTGTCACCCAGGGTGGAGCGCAATGGCGCAATCTTAGCTCACTGCAACCTCTGCATCCTGGGTTCAAGCAATTATTCTCCCTCAGCCTCCTGAGTGGCAGGGATTACAGGCACCCACCACCACACCTAGCTAATTTTTGTATTTTTAGTAGAGACAGGGTTTCACCATGTTGGCCAAGCCGGTCTCAAACTCCTGACCCTAAATGATCCACCCGCCTCAGCTTCCCAAAGTGCTAGTATTATAGGCGTAAGCCACCACACCTGACCATTAATGTTTTCTTCTTTAATGTAAATATATACATATTATGTTCTTTTATGGAATATTTTATATTTCACAATGTAAAGTGTTTAATTTTTAAAATTGCATGATAATTTTCCCATAATTTGGTTTTATAAAGCTCTAGAGAGAAAAGGAAAAGAAGCAACTTACTAAAAATATTCCCAAGGCAAAGACAAAGAACAGTGCCTCCACTCCTTCCTTTAGCTTCTAAGTTGCTTTGGGGCCCTGAGTTGCGATTCTTAACCCACAGTGGATGTTAAATAAATATTTGATGGTGTTGAGGGTTTAAGTAATGGTTTATGTAAACATCAAGAGCTGCTGCTCAGAGCATATTCTCATGGCACAATAGTAAATTGACCAGAGAGATTTCACTGTGGTGTGCCTCAGACTGTAGAATATAAGGAAGTCTCATTAACTTGTCAAGTTGACAGAGTTTGGGGATTTGTTTTGTTGTTGCAAACCCAGTGTTTGCAAAATGAGTATTCTCATATATGGTCAGTAGATCTGTAAAATAGCACATGTAAGAAGGGCAATTTGGCAATACTCATTAAAAGCCTTCAAAATAAGTTTTTGACTCAGCAATTTCACTTCTAAGAATTAATCATAAAGAAGCCATCATGGAGTTTGTATGTAAAGATTTAGCTATAAGGACATTGTTTGTAAGAGTAAAAAATGGGAAGCAACATGGTTATCCGACAACATGGGACGTGTTAAACAGATTGTGGTACACTCCAATAGAATTCCAGGCTGGGCACAGTGGCTCACACCTGTAATCCCAGCACTTTGGGAGGCCTAGGCGGGTGGATCACCTGAGGTCCGAAGTTCAAGAACAGCCTGGCCAATATGCCAAAACTCTGTCTCTGCTGAAAATACACAGATAAGAAAAATTAGCCAGGTGTAGTGGTACGTGCCTGTAGTCCCAGCTACTCAGGAGGCTGAGACCTGCGAATGGCTTGAACCAGGGAGGCGGAGGTTGCAATGAGCAAAGATCACACCACTGAACTCCAGCCTGGGCAACAGAACAAGACTCCGTCTCAGAAAAAAAAAAAAAAAAAAGGGAATTCCATGTAACCATTAAAATTGATGTTGTAGAGAAATATTTTAAAACATACGAACATTTTATAGTTATTTTTTAGATCAGGTTCAAAGCTATGTGTGTAATTTAATAGTGAAAGAGGAAGGAAGGGAGGGAGGAAGGGAGGAAAGGAAGAAAGAGGAAGGGCGAAAGGGAGGCAGGAAGGGAACCAAACCACCCCAAAACTTAGTAGCTGAAAACAACCATTTTATCACTCATGTTTCTGTGAGTTGCCTGGGGTTACTGGGTTCAGATGAGCAGTTCTCGTGTTAGTCTTCTTCTGAAGATTACCATAGGATGATCAACTCTTCCCACTTTTCTGAGAACTTCCCTGGTTTTAGCACCGAAAGTGCCATGTCCAGGAAACCCCACTCTGTCCAGGGCAAATGGGACCATTAGTCTCAGATTAGCCGCCACCTATGTATACCCAAAATGACACTGACAATAAGTCGTGGGATTACGGATAAAATATATTTTCTTTTACTTCATTCACATGCATTTTCTACATTATCTCTATGTATGCTTCTGAAACAAAATAAAATTTTTAACTAAAACCTCATTACTTGCCTGTAATCTCAGCACTTTGGGAAGCTGAGGCGGGGGATCACCTGAGGTCAGGAGTTCCAGACCAGCCTGGCCAACATGGTGAAATCCCATCTCTACTAAAATTACAAAAAGTAGCTGGGCATGGTGGTGTACACTTGTAATCCCAGCTACTTGGGAGACTGAGGCAGGAGAATCACTTCAATCTGGGATACAGAGGTTGCAGTGAGCCAAGATAGTATGACTGCATTCCAGCCTGGGTGATAGAGTGAGACTCCGTCTCAAATAAATAAATAAATAAATAAACCCTCATTACTTTTAAATTCAATTATGTATAACCATTTTAGTTCAGCAGCTGACCGAAGCTTACTTTTACACTACATATAAGTAGTTGAATGATAAAAATAAAATTATCTGGAAGATGTTTTAAAATCTCACAGTTTAGGCCAGTAGTTTCCAATCTTGTTTCCTGCCCCACCCTAAAGCAGATTTGACACGCTCCATCACCAGCAGCTCATCTGGCAGTGATTTTAAACCAGGTGTGGAGGGTGGAGGATGGTAGACTCAAAAAAGACCCCAAAGTCAGTCTGATGTGTTCCCTCTCATATCTGGTTAAGAATAATTAAAACTTTTTTTTTTTTACAGTCAGCTTTAAAAAAAAAAAAAAAAAAGTTAGGTTTTACTATTCCATGCCAAAGTTGTTCTTTCTTAATTTAAATCTATGAAATTTTGCTTGGTTTAACATGCTCACACATTCATTTCAAACCTTCATGTCCTACAATTCAGGTCCATTAAAGAATAGTGTAATGTTTCAGTCACATGGGGTGACTGTGGTAGGGGCTTTGAATCTTTTCTATAGTCTAGCATACTTGTTACATACATTCTTCTTTCACCAGTTTGAAATTATCCTGTTTTCACTATTCATTAGTTGAGCAGCCACAGGCTAGACTTATTTCCTTTCCATAATGAATGTTCTTATAACTTTAATCAGTCCAAGTTGTTGATTACATAGTCAGCTGCAGTAATTAAGATGATAAACTTAGCTAGTATAATCCTCTTTTAGCAAACTTCAGTGGTGTTTTTCTCCCTTTCAAAATTGCATGTACTCAAATATATACACACAGGATTTTGTTTTCTGGGAACTTGCCTTTCTGCATAAAATGTTTCTGCCATAAAAGATTCCCTAATGCCTTAAGAGAAATGCAATAAGAGGTGAACGATAAACTGTGATGGAGATGGGGAAAAACGCAGGCATAATATTCTGGTTCTACTAGTGAAATAATTGTTCTACAGTATGTGAGCAATTTGATGCTAAAGCCATAGCCTGTTCAGAATCAACTGTTTCTCTTCCTGTGCCAGCAAGTTCTCATAAGTTACTGTAGGCCAATAATTAAAAAACTAGCAACAGAACTCTTCCTCACTAATGAGGCTGTGTAATTCTTATTCGTGTGGCAAAGACACAAGTCTTTACATTCAACGTTATAAAATAGAATATTCTCTTCTTCAAGGTTCACGAAAGAAATGTCATTCCAGAGGCATTATTAGCTTCATTGGGGTTATATTCTTATTGCCGGGGCAGTAAAAGGTTAAATTAGAAAAAAAAAAAGTATTTTCTTAAGTAGCATTTGACCCTCCCTTCTTCAGTTTTATTTTACATTGCCATGTCGTATGGATTTAATTTCCACTAATACAGAAAAGAGGTCCTAGCCTTCTGGGAAGGAGCAAATAGAGGAACTATATCTCTTTCCACATGGGCTTTGGCAGAACAGTCTGGAATTGCTCAGGCTTAGCCCCGCAGCCTCCTAGGGTCTCCAAATCGAATCCTCTGCCATTGCTATTGGGTGTAACTAGAACTAAGCAAAAGAAAACCAATACTTTCTAAAGCAAGGAGCACTTTCTCTTTGTTTCAAAAAAACTTTCTGATTAGTTGTCAGTGGATCTGCCTCATCCCTTTTCAGGTGGTGAGTTGACACAATGGAAAGGAGGTACGTTTAGCCCTAACACACTGAGCTGTTTTATAAAGCTTACCTCATATGCCTTTAGACTCTGTAGAACATATGGGAATCACATGTAAGGAGGAGAAATATAGACTGTGAAGAGTGATACAAACTCACTGGAGGGACAACTAGGAACAAAGAAGAATGGCTAAAACATTGGTTTCCTTTATAAGAGACTTTCAAAAGAAGTTTTCTTTTAATTGATTAAGCTTTGATATCATGAGGTCTTTCAAGACACATATATACCTGTTTTGTAGGCTCATATAATCTTAGAGTTTAAAAAGATTTTACAGGTCACCACACTCAATATTTTACAAATATTGGTACACACCAGCCACCTAGGTGAGCTTAGTCAAAATACAGATACTCTTGAGCCAAGATATCTGTATTTTTAACAAGCTCCCCAGGTGATTCTGTAGTATCCTAACATTTGAGACTCACTCATCTAGTCTAAGTTTCTATCTTACATAGGCACCCCATACAGTTACTGATATGCCATTCTCCATTGGCTCAGGCAGACAGCTTCAAATGTGAAATAATATTGGGCTGCTGGTAAATAATAGAGAGTCACAAAGTAATTTGCACAGTATGCCTTTCCTGCTATGTATGTATATGCCTAATGGCTGTATATGCCTTTTTCCTATGACTAAACAAATAGAAAAGTATTAAATAAGTAGGAAATAAATAAGTTCCCTTCAGTTTTATCTTGATTTTCTTTTTTTTTTGAGTCAGAGTCTTGCTCTGTCACCCAGGCTGGAGTACAATGGCAGAATCTTCAGCTCACTCCAACCCCCACCTCCCGGGTTCAAGCAATTCTCCTGCCTCAGCCTCCCAAGTAGCTGGGATTACAGGTGACCACACCATACCTGGCTAATTTTTGTATTTTTAGTAGAGACGGGGGTTTCACCATATTGACCAGGCTGGTCTCAAACTCCTGACCTCAGGTGATCCACCCGCCTCAGCCTCCCAAAGTGCTGGGATTATATGCGTGAGCTACTGTGCCTGGCCTTTATCTTGATTTTCAAAGCAAATCTGTTATTAGGGTTTGCTAAGCATGCCATACTTGGATAAACAGCAAGATCCATGAAAATCATCCAAGCTTTCATTTACCACACACTTCTAATCAATTTAGATATTCTGACTTATGTAAATTAGGCTAATAGAAACCTAAAAAATTGGGAACTTTTTCAGTTACTCATCTCACCTGTGAATAACCGTTAGTATTTGGTCTTTAATTCTAACACAGATTTACATTAAGTAACTGAATATAGTTCTTGACCATGTTAAACCTTGTATGAATTCTGAAAACTATTTTGACAATTACATTTTTGTTACATAAATGAACTATTGTTTATTTTAATAAAATTTTTTTTTGAGAAAGGTCTCACTTTGTCACCTAGGCTGGAGTGCAGTGGCACAATCTCGGCTCACTGCATCCTCGACCTCCTTGGCTCAAGTGATCCTCCCACCTCAGCCCCCCAAGTAGCTGGGACTATAGGCAGGCACCTCTGCACCCAGCCCATTTTAATAAATGTGAATTTTAAACACATGAAAGGAAAGCAGGTGTTTTGTGGTCACTACTTGCAGATCTGACAATAGTTGTTAATCATTTCAGCAGAAAGCCCATCTGTGAATCTACAGGCTGAAAGTTTTCCTTGCTCTTTACGCTATCTGGCTGCTATTCACTTGTTTCAAAACACCAGCAAACTCCTTAATGGCGATGCTGCTTTGCAGATGTTCAGAGGCTACATGTGTACGTTGGGAAGAACGTGCTTATACAGGGCTGACACTTTGACTCTTTTTTTGATGATGCACAAAAGATTCTCATGAATTTTTCTTGCTTTGACATGGAAGAAATACAGTAAAAATTCATAAGTCCCACACCTGGCTTTCTCATGGATTCAGTTATGTTGCAAATCAAATCATATCCCCAAGTACATGGTGGTGTAAAGTGAGCCCTCTCATTGTGACACAGGAAGCCAATAATGTGGGTGTTTTCTCATCTCTGGACGACGGGTTACAATGGGATTCCACTATCTCAGCACTAGTTGTTTTACACTAGAAGTTCTGGTTAAGCACAGGCTTAGAGCTGGGCCTGATTTTCCTGACCACTAGCTCTTTAGGTTTGCCTTCATAGCTACAGACCAGAAGACTTTATATGCCCTCAAAAGAGCAATGTATTTTTCTATAACATTCAAATAGGACACAACATCTGTTAGCAGTACCTTTGATTCTGTCACCACCAGCTCTTGCCTCTGTCAACCCATCTCCTATCCTCCAGTGTAACCTACTTCATGATAGCCAAGTAAAGTCAACTAGGCTTTACTAAAAGCCACAGAAGAGCCTGAACAGAACGTGCTTTCCCAGAGTGGGTGGTGTGGCTTGGCTTTCCAAATGTGACCTTCTAGAATGGTGTCCAGCTTCTGGAGTAAAATGTGGAATACTGACACTAAGCGTGTGCTTAGGGCCTATAGAGTGGGAGAAGGAAGCACTGTGACAAATCATTAAATGAACGTGAGAGGTGTTGGTTAAGCAGAGGTTTGTACCATCCCCCAGATCATAATCCCAATCCTGGTGTTATACTTCATATTACACTAGTGAAAGATAGCTAACTTTGAGAGGAAATGTTAGCACTAAGTAATGAGGGTCTTGTCCTTTGGAACCACCTTCAGAGTTTGCCTTTGGTCTGAAATGGTAATACGCACCACCATTCATTGTAGTATTTTCCTCATTCACCTAAGACTCTTGGTTGTTTTAAAAAACAGAGCCTACTGCCATAGTATAGAAATGTATTCTTATTTAGGGTATTCATTTATTTGTTCATTTATACATTTCTTCATTCACCTAATCAGCAACTACTTACTGAATACTTACCAGTTGCCACACATTGTACCTAGCACACATTCACGAGTAAGTCCTTCCAAAAGGAACACGCAGTGCAGTAGAAGAGATAGAAGTGCACACAGCTAATTAGAGTACAAGAAGACACATGCCATAATCAAGATATAAAATAAATACTATTTATGGGAATACAAAGGAGGGAGCAATAATTTAGCTTGGGTGGTTAGAGAAGTTTTACTGAGATGATAAATCTAAAAATAACCTTGATATAGTTAGATGAAGGTTATACTTAAATGTCAATAGGAAGAGAAGAATGATAGAAAAGAAAATAATTCTAAGTCAAAGTAATAACATAAATAAGGACATTAAACTATAAAAATACATAGGGATAGAGGGACAAGACAATTTAATGGGGGAAGGATAGTCTTTTCAACAAATGGTGCTAAGACAACTGGAAATCCACATGAAAAATGTGAATTTGGACCCCTAACTTCACACCATACACAACATTAACTCCAAGTGGATCAGAGACCTAAATTAAAAATCTTAAACTATAAAACTCTTAGAAGAAAATTTAGGATTAAATCCTTATGACCTTGAGTTAGCCAATGATTTTTTAAATATGACACCAAAAGTACAAGCTACCAAGAGATTGGTAAGTCAGGCTAAATCAAAATTAAAAATACTTATGCTTCCAATCACACTATTGAGAAAATGAAAAGAACCCACAGAGTGTGATCAAACGTTTGCAAATCATATATCCAATAAGGATTTTTACTCACAATACGTAAAGACGTTTTAAAACTCAATAATGAAAGGACAAATTGCCTAATTTAAAAATAGGCAAATGATTGAAATAAATGTCTCTCTTTAAAAATATGTAAATGGCTAATGAACATATGAAAAGATGCTCAACATCACTGGTTATTAGGAAAAAGCAAATCAAAACCACAGTGAGATACTACTTCACACACTGAGATGGCTATAATCAAAAAGACCAACAATAACAAGTGTTAATAAGGATGTGGAGAAATTGGAACCTGCAGGCATTACTGGTGGGAATGTAAAATGAGGCAGCTGCACTGGAAAACAGCTTAGCAGTTCCTCAAAATGTTATACACAATTACCATATATGACCAAGCAATTCCACTCCTAGGTATATACCCAAGAGAAACAAAAACATACAGCCCCATGAAGACTTGCACACTAATGTTCATAGCAGCATTATTCATATGGAGGGGATAGGGAGAAGAAAAGCCTGGAAAATAGAATAAAACCAGATGGTAGAAAGTACTGACTGTCACATTAAGGGATATGGTCACAGGAAAAAGATCCCTCTAGCAATAACGAGAAAAATTAACTGAAGGGGTGTAGACTGGGCATAAAACCAGTGAGAAGGCCAGACACGCCTGTAATCCCAGCACTGTGGGAGGCTGAGGCAGGCAGATCACAAGGTCAAGGGATCGAGACCATCCTGACCAACATGGCGAAACCCCATCTCTACTAAAAATACAAAAATTAGCTGGATGTGGTGACACGTGCCTGTAATCCCAGCTACTCTGGAGGCTGAGCCAGGAGAATCACTTGAACGCAGGAGGTGGAGGTTGCAGTGAGCCAAGATTGCGCCACTGCACTCCAGCCTGGTGAGAAAGCGAGACTCCCTCTCAAAAAAAAAAAGTGAGAAAATGTTTCCATATTCAGGGTTAAGAGATGTTAAGTATCTGAATTAGGGCATTGTCAAAAAAAAAAGAACTGATAGACTTAGGAAATATTTTGGGAAAGTCTGAAGGTGCTTCTTAAAGAGGAGGTCCAAAAAGAATCTTCAGTACTGGCAGCATCACTGAAATAAGTATAGAGCTTCCCAGAGTCACTCCTGTGGAAGAACACATTCCATTCCCTTATGTCTTCTACAAACTCTGCACCACACGTGTTGGGCTGAACCTCTGCAGCCCAGGGACGTACTCCCTAACTGTGCTCACTTCTCATGAAGTTGTTTGTTTTTAAAGGCTGACCTGTATTGTTCATGTTTTTGCAGTAGGCTCTTGTCAAAGAAATGGAGGAAAAGCAGGTAAACAGTGGCCCAAGTGGATAAGTTTGTTAGTGTTGTTTTGTTTTGTTTGATTGACAATGTGGCCTAAAACTCAGCTGTCTCAAGTAGTTTACAAAAATCTTTCCTACAAGTATGAGTGGGAGTGAACTTCCATTGCTATGTTTCTAGGCAATTTAAAAAAAATTTTTTTAACTATTTGTGTAAAATTAATCAGATTTTAAAATTTCATAATAATGTAAACCAAGTTGTATCATCCTAATATACTACCAATAACTTTACCTGAAATAAATTGTAACTATGAGCTCATGTAACTGGCTTGTACAAACTGAAGACATACCTTAAATCAGATCACCTGAGCACTTATTGAGAGCCAGAGGATATGAGAAAAATGATTAACTACTCCCCTGGCAGATAGGGATCAGGGGCTAGAACTGGAAATAAATGGAGTCAGAAGAGAAATCAATGAACCAAATCATCTCCCTCCTTCCAACTGCTGGGCTATGGAATGAAATCTTTGCCCCAGTGGCTCATAAACTCCTTTGCTTAAATTAGAAAGTTTAGACTCTATTCCCAGCCAAAAGACACCAGGGGTTTAAAATAAACAAGGTAAAAAACAAAATAACTGTGTTTTTGATCCCATAATACAAAGGATAGGAAAGGCTGATAATGCAGTGAACACGATGCAGAGGCCCCCAAGGTTACAGCCCTCTCTTCACAATCTGAGCTTCAGGCAGTGTGCAGCATCTTGTATTAGATAATCATAGGGGATTAATCAAGTAAAATGCTTGAAAGGTCTGTGCAAAACTTAGGATGTTTAGAAGGCCCCACAAAATACATTTTTTTTTTTTTTTTTTTGAGGTGGAGTCTCGCTCTGTCGCCCAGGCTGGAGTGCAGTGGCGCAGTCTCGGCTCCCTGCAAGCTCCGCCTCCCGGGTTCACGCCATTCTCCTGCCTCAGCCTCCCCAGTAGCTGGGAGTACAGGCGCCTGCCACCTCGCTCGGCTAATTTTTTGTATTTTTAGTAGAGATGGGGTTTCACCGTGTTAGCCAGGATGGTCTGGATATCCTGACCTTGTGATCCGCCCACCTCGGCCTCCCAAAGATCTGGGATTACAGGCTTGAGCCACCGTGCCCCGCACAAAATACTAGTCAAACCGAGCTGAAGATGTATTTCACTATTACCACTTGAAAGTATAAGAAAAACTTGTGGGAAAGGGATGGTGGCCAGCTGCTTTTCTTCTCCACCAAGAGAATAGGTTGAATTTGTGTTTAAATACTAGGGTTGGACAAAAGAAAGAACTTTCCACCCATAATATTCCATCTACTGCTAAAATGGCACATGAATGAAAGATGTTGTCTATCTCCATGAGAGAGTTTTAAAAGACAAATATGTTGACTTGTTAGATGGATTATCTATGCATAGGAAGGGAAGAACTTATCAGGTGTGAGAAAGGGTATGCAAAATGAAAGACTCAGTTTTTGTCCTCAGAGGTGCTCACAGTAGCATGGGGGAGAAAGGGAAACAGAAAATTACAAAAGAGCTTGATAGGCAAGAAAGTTCAAATTGCTCCTTCCACTGAGGTTGAACAGATAAGGAGAATTTGGCAGGCAATGGTAAGGTACAGCTGCATTTAACAAGACAGATGTTTCTAGCACTTCCAAGTATTCTATAAGAGAGCACAAAGACTGTGTGTTGGGTAAGGAGGCAGGGTAGGACACAGGGGCAGAAAAAGAGAGGAAGTAGACACAGGAGGCTCAGCAGCAGATCACAAGGGCTTTCTCATCTACAAAATTTGCATTGGATCTTCAAACCTATGGGGCTATGTGGAAGGAGAATAAGATAAAGAAGTAGCATTATCAGATGTGTGGTTTAGAGAGCTCCCTTCACAGCAACGTGGTGGAGGTTTCCAACAGAAAAAAGCAAAGTATTTGCAAGATCAGTTGGAAGGTAAAGGCAGTTTTCCCTGGAGGCAGGGAGGAGGGCCTGAATGAGAGGGCAGGGCCCTAGGGATGGAGATGACCAGGCCAGGAGTTATGTCCGGAGCGAACTTGACAAGCCTGAGTTACCACATCTGTACCATTTTGATCTGAGCTGCATGTAGGTGCTATTCATCTGAAAAGAGAATTCAAATGGGAGGTAGGTTTGGCAGCAGAAGGTGTTAAATGCAATTGTGGATATGCTGAGTTTTAAAAAGCTTGTGGAGCATCAAGGGGAGAGTTCCATTTACAAACCTTGTTTTTGCAAATTTGAGAGCCATCAATAATATGAATGGTAGCCATTTATACATTATATTTAATTAAATATAAACATATACTGAATACTGACTAGGTCCTGAGCTGTTCTAGGCTCCAGGGATACAGCAAAAATTAAAACAGACAAGGGCCTGCTCCCACAGGGCTCACACTGTCATAGCATGGGTGGGGCAAGGGTGGGGAAACAGACGGTAATCAATTATGTACATATGTTAGTGGGTGATAACATCTGTGAAGAAAAATAAGGAGACTAGAGAGTGACTGGGTACAAGGCCAGATGGCTTAGGCAAGTGAGGTGCTCAGGACACTAAATGTAAAGAGGCGCTCATTCTCAGGTGCTCACCCTGCCATTGCATGAGAGTGGGTGCCTCCTTAAATTCTGCACCCTGGGGATCTTGCTTGCCTCCTCCTAGTCCCAGCCCTGACTAGATACCTGCTATTTTCTATGGATAACTACGAAAGCCTTCATCTAAAGGTGACACTAGCGAACTAAACAGCGAAGCAAGCCACATATCCCCATATGTGAGGAAAGAACATTCAAAGCTGACAAAATCGTATGTGCAAAGGCCCTGAGGCAGGAGAGTAGACCGTGTGTTCAAGAACTATTTCCCAGAAAGCTCACCAAGGGAGAATGCAGGAAAGAGTTCTCTCCCAGTGAGCCCAGTGAGAGAACTTCTTAGAGCGCACGAGTAAGGGATGGGCAAAGGGGAAAAGCCAAAACAGAAGACTAAGAAGGACAGGACATGGAGGTGGGAGAAAAAGAGGAGTGTGTCCTGTCACCACAGACAAGGGAGTAGCTTTCCAAAGAGGGCGCAGTCGATACTGGCAACCACCACAGATACCAGATAAGATGCGACAGAAATCTTTCAGAGGCGGCAACTGGGGCTCTGTGCTGACTTTGGGGAAACAGATTCTGACTTGGAGAGCTTTCCTAAACTAATTCCACACCTGAATGCAAATTTTGGTATGCACTTGTAAGTAATCTTCTTTCTGGTATGGAGGATCACCATAATTATTTCCATTTCAAACCCAAGCAAGCAATGCAGAAACTAAAATTTACAGTTCAATTTGGACACCTTCACCCCAGACATAATAGTCTTATAGGAACTGATTCATAACTAAAGCCTTTGAATTCATGTCCCGGCTGGCCGAACCCTCTCTCATAAGTAGGGTCAGTTGTTAAAGTAGCCCTTCCCTATGGGAATATAGAGTCTCATTCTCTGACCTTTAATCGAGGTCCCACATAACACACTGGTTTTAGGCACTCTAGGAATTCTTCACCCAATAGAATGTGAGCATCCCCAATCTCGTGCCCTTGAGCTAGATGAATGAGCATCATTTATTAACTAGGAACGAACATGAAGCTCCGGGTTCAACTAAAACCAAAACTCTGCTGGATGGAGCAGTTTCCTTTTCACTGAATTCCAGTGCTTTAGGGAATTTGTGGCTTCATAGTCTCGTCACCAAAACTTGCTTACTAACCAAAACAAAGTTAAAAATACCAGTAAGTGTGTGAGGTTTCATGGTTTAATCAGAAACAGAGGGGGACGCCATCACTGTAATGAAGTCCAACAAAAGACACATTATATAAAATCAAAAGAAAGTCAAGGAACATAATATGCTCAAGCTCACACCTGTCCATGGAATAATAATATTGTATTCCATTTTTCACTATTCAGAAGGAAAAATCTGTAACATTTCAAAACTGCAAGCAAAGCTGTCTCAGTTTAACATTTGGATTTCTAAGCAAATTGTTCACCAAGCAATGCTTAAACACGTATTATAAGAAAAAACACTGACCCTCCCCACTCCTAAATATTTTATTTTATTTTATTTTATCTAGAGATGGGGACTTACTCTGTTGCCCAGGCTGGAGTGCAGTGGCCTGATCACAGCTCACTGTAGTCTCAACCTCCTGGGCTCTAGTGATCCTCCCACCTCAGCCTCCTGAGTAGTTGGGCCAACAGGTGTGCAACACCACATCCAGCTAATTTTTTTTTTTTTTTTTTTTTTTTTCTGTAGATACAGGGGTCTCACTTTGTTGCCCAGGCTGGCCTACCTTTTTAAAAAATTTTATACCGGCCGGGCGCGGTGGCTCAAGCCTGTAATCCCAGCACTTTGGGAGGCTGAGACGGGCGGATCACGAGGTCAGGAGATCGAGACCATCCTGGCTAACATGGTGAAACCCCATTTCTACTAAAAATACAAAAAACTAGCTGGGCGAGGTGGCGGGCACCTGTAGTCCCAGCTACTCGGGAGGCTGAGGCAGGAGAATGGCGGGAACCCGGGAGGTGGAGCTTGCAGTGAGCTGAGATCCAGCCACTGCACCCCAGCCTGGGCGACAGAGCGAGACTCCGTCTCAAAAAAAAAAAAATTTTATACTAATAAGTTAACTTTGAAACCAGCTTAGACAAATTTTTCCCCTCTAAATGATGCTTCTGTGAAAAATATGAATTATGAGCCACACCTGCTGGCTGACACCTGCTTCTGGCTTTTTCCTGCTCTAAAATGGCTGACTGAAATGGAAATGAAGCAGGAATTCATAGTTAAGGGTCAATTCTTGGACCAAGGCTGTGATGAAAGAATGTACTTGGATAAGAAACAGAAGGTCCTTGCACTTGGCCACTTAGAAAGCTTCTTGTTGGTAGCTTAGGCAGTAATTAATTCACAGATCCAGGTGTTGTATATATGTTGTGTGTGCTCTCAGAGCATGTCAGGACAACTTGAGAGCAAGAAGTCTGCAGCCAAGTGGCTGGGAAGAGAAAGTGCCTTTTAAGAAAAATAAAAAATGGATGTGAACATTTCATAGTCAAGTGTTTGCATTAGAGACCAAACAGACATCTACCACCTCTTTATAGAAATGTATTAACAGCCCGAGACTGAAACGCCTAGATTAAAATACTTCAACAATCTATTTTATAATGTGTCCTCTTTATTTTACCTTCAAAACCACAAGACAATTATCTGCTTCTTGTTTAATATGTACTGAAAATGGAAATGAATTTGATTTTTACCTGACAGCTGTCCATTCAGGTTTTTCCTTTAATTGATTTGTATTACTATGGCTAGAACAGCCCAGCAGGACCATGACTGTATGTTTTTCTATTGTTTTTTTTGAGACAGCTCACCCTGTCGCCCAAGCCAGAGTGCAGTGGCACGATCTGGGCTCACTGCAACCTCCGCCTCCGGGTTCAAACGATTCTCCCACCTCAGCCTCCTGAGTAGCTGGGATCCAAGCCCAGCTAATTTTTGTATTTTTTAGTAGAGACAGGGTTTCACCGTGTTAGTCAAGTTGGTCTCAAACTACTGACCTCAAGTGATCCGCCTGCTTGGGCCTCCCAAAGTGCTGGGATTACAGGCGTAAGTCACCGCGCCTCGCCTGACTGCATGTTTTAAACAAAAACTGAGACTTATATGTGTGGACGGTTGGTTGAATTCATTTCAGACTGGCTGGGGGTGGGATCTGATGGTCCTAGTGTATCCCCAGCCCCGCTGAAAGTGGAGTACTCCCATGTTGTCAGGAAGATCAGAAAACCTATCTTGTGAAATGTCACCATGCTCGAGGGCTCTATGGGCAGAATCTTCCACTTTTCTACAATACCCCAAACCTATGTGTACCTTTCCCCAGCCTGATGCTGAACACACCCTAAATTACAGCTGTGGAGGCAGAAACACAGGTGCGGCCCAGCTGCAGCGGCCATCCTGCCCATCAACCTTTCTGCTTCGGAGCCCAAGAGGTCACTGCGAAGCAGCAGGCCCCCTGAAGACAAGACGTCTCCCTTTTCCCGTGGTTGCACGGAAAGCATCCCGAGACCTCTGCACTTGATGATTAAAGTGAAAAAAAGAAAGACAGGGGGCCTATGAAAAACAATCTTGCAAAAATTCGGAACACACTTCTTTCCACTACTCTCTGCCTAAGTGCAAAGGGCACCAAAAGGGTACGTGAATCTCCCCTGTACTCATGGCTCACCGAAAGAGGCGGACTCCCTTCCAGCAATTACTTTTTCTTAATGCAGAGGCGCTTTGGCCGGGCTGACCAGACCCATGAGTCTCTCATGCCCTCTCCTTGACCATTCAGCAAGGGGGAATAGCAACAGTTAAAAGAGTGGACCACCTTAAGTAAAGGAAAAAGCGCATTTCCATCTTCTTAAACAAAAGGGTTCTGCACCATCTGTCCCTGTCTGGGTGCCTCCGCTCCACACTGAGAGGATTTGCGAGGGATTCAAGTGCACCTTATAGATTAAATAGTCACTCGGCTGCTTAAGCCCGGTTGCCCAGACAATGGCCGCGCAGAGCGCCCCTTCCTCCTTCCTTCCTGTCGAGCGTTCTGCCTGACTACACAAACTCAATGCGCGCTGCTCCCCCGATGCAAGAAGTGGACTTGACCGGAGCTAAAACCAACAAAGGCGGATTCTGGTGGGAGCTGCGGAAGCGCTGGGCACTGAGTCAACAAGCGGGTCGCATTGAAATGCAAATGGCGCGGCCGCGGCCCCGGCGCGCCACCTCCCGCTCCTTAACTTCTCAACCCCCGCGCCTCGCCGGGCCCTGAATGGCTCCTTTGACGCGCGGTGGCCGGCTCGGGCCGTGGTCGCGGCCTCGGCGGCGGCGGCGGCGGCGGCGTTCCGTCCCTGCGAGCCTTTTTTTTTTTTTTGCTGTAGTTCTAATCGCCCTAACTCATCATCGCATCATCATCATCACCCTTCCAGACCTGGGAATGTACACAGCCTGAAGCGCAGAGTTCCCTGATCAGTGGCCGAGGAACTGAAAATTTCAGCCCGCTGCTAAGGGGGGGAAAATGTTCCAAAGTCCAATTGTGGCGGTTAGGTTTGGTTTTGTTGTTTTGTTTTGTTTTGTTTTGTTTTCCTAAGAATTTACTCACTTAGCCTTAAGTATTTACTCACTTAAATCCTGTGCTCTTTCTTTTATCCAGAAAGAACCAGACTTAAATTTTTTCAGGTGCTAGATGACATATTTAGCTTAGAAGGAAGTTCTCGCTGATGCTCTGTAAACGTTTAAGTAAAAACAAATCCCATTTGGCATTTGGTTACTGCCCGCCCTCTCTCCCCACGCCTCCATCCCTTGTTTTACTTTGGCGAGATAATATTATCAGCTTGCTGTTTATTTTGTGCTTTCCCTAAGGTCTAAAGTTAATGCATGTCCTGTTAAAATTCCTACAGTACTTTAAAGGGAGAGTAAAGGTGAGTTTTCTTTACAGAAATAAAAGGCTAATTCAATTTTTTTTAAACGATGAGTTACTAGTAGTAGTTTAAAACTAAAGCTAAGTGGTAGTTAAAAGTCACCTGAAAACCTAAAATGACTTTCTACGGGAACTATATTTGGCTGCTATTTCAGACTGTTAGGAAATAGGGACAGATATAACTATAACAAATAAATAATTTTTCAACTCCTAATTCTATAAGTTTACCAGAATATAATCATATTTGAACATCTAATAGTTGTGTAATTCACTTATACATATTATTTTGCTAAAAAGCAACTAAAGAAACATGCTACCATCTTTAATTTTACATAATTTTTAATTTATTTGGTATAACAGTCGAATTTAAGAAGAACTTTCATAGTTGGCATGGCTTAAAGTCAGAATACTTCATGCTTTTTGAAGGTAGATCTGTCTTTTTTTTTTTTGGTAGCACCTCCCTACCCAGCACACAGGTGTGTGTACAAACACACACACACACACACATACACACACATTTTGGCCTATAAAACTTAATTGTTGGATTGGGTTGAGCTGAGTTGAGTAGACTTAAACAGTCGAATTGCTCTACAAGGCAAGATTCAGAATTACAGTAATGGTATTTACTTTCTGTCATGTATATCCAATAGTTCTGCTTGTGCATCCATTCTCCCTTATAGAACGTGAACCTAATTTTCATTCAGAGGACTATCCCTCTCCCACTCACGGTCTCAGTGATTCAGTGGGGCCGACCCCATCCACATACATGGCTCCAGGGCCACAGCTAGTTCACAGAATGTCTTCGCACAAATTAGAAAAACGCACCCCTTCCTTCAGGCAAATGAAGCCCAGCACCAGAGCACCAGGCTTGCCCAGAAAATAGCCAGGGTTGCACTGCCTTGTCAGCTGGGGCTTTGTACACTTCACATCATACGAAGTCCTTCCTATTTCCAGCAGTAAACGTGTGACTGCCATCAGCCTATTCAGTCAATAGTGGTAAGTTTCAGGAACAGGCATATGAACCAAGTTGATCTCATGATAGTTAGCCAGGGAACTTTTACTGAAATTATTAGAATAAAGGCATTCTTCCTTGTAGTGGAACTGAATAACTCAGGGGTTCCCAACCCCCAGGCCACATACTGGTACTGGTCCAAGGCCTGCTAGGAACTGGGCTGCACAGTGGGACGCCGTTCCCCATGGCTCACATTACCACCTGGCTCCACCTCCTGTCAGATCAGCTGTGGCATCAGATTCTCATAGGAGAATGAACTCTATTGTGAACTGCGCATACAAGAGATCTAGGCTGCCAGCTCCTTCTGAGAATCTAAAGCCTGATGATCTGTCACTGTCTCCCATCACTCCCAGATGGTACCATCTGGTTGCAGGAAAACAAGCTCAGGGCTCCCACTGATGCTACATTACGGTGAATTGTATTAGTATTTCATGATATATTATAATGCAATAATAGAAATAAAGTCCACAATAAATAGAATGCACTTGAATCATCCAGAAACCATCCCCAACTCCCAGGTCCATGGAAAAATTGTCTTCCACAAAACCAGTCACTGGTGCCAAAAAGATTAGGGACTGCTGGAATGAGTGGTAGCATACAGACTTGGGGCTGCACTCCACCATCCGGTCATCAGTGAGGAACAGTCACCCATAGGAAAGAGAGAAGGAGAGTGAGAGATTATTAACCACATCATATGAGCACCCAGATACAGCCATATCTAAATCAATCACCTTTTCAGTGATGTAAGCCAATAAATTCCTTCTTTTAAATAAGCCAGTTTAATGATTTTTCTGTCATTTGCAGTCCAAAAGAGTTTTGACCAATATAATTGCCACAGTAGGAAAAGGTAAATCTCACAGTAAATGACAAGCATGTAACCGAATTATTGTTGGGGTTTGATATCAGTGCACTTCATAATTATTTCAGTAATGGGTAAATCAGTGTAAGTCAACTTTTATAAACAACCATTCTATTTCCCCTGCCTTTTGTTCTTCAATACATATTAACTTAAAATATATAAATGAATTTTATTTTCTTTGGTGGTTTGAAAGGTTTTCTCTTGGCAGTGCCCATTGTTGAAAACAGTTTGAGTACTGAATGGGATGTTTAGACAGAAAGGTTGGAAGCTACCCAAGGCACTAATCGCCTTGATATGTTTAATTCTGATTATAAGTGGTAATTTTGAAAAAAATCTTTTCACATCTATTGAGCTGTCTAATACATCTGAAACTATATTAGTAAATACAAGAACAAATCGCATAGGTTATAAGAACTTAAAAACAAAAAACAGTAATCATTGGATATCAGCAAAATTTTACTAAGGGAGAGTTATACCAAACTACATTTATTTATCATTTGATGACCAAGATGGCAGCTTGTTCTTTGTTCCCAGAAATAGTCAAGTGGAAGACAGAAGATGAACCGTTTGTCAGGAATACAGAAGAAATTCTGCCTTGCAGGGAGAAGTTCAACTGGTTTCTAGGTTTCTTTTAATTTTCACATCTTGAGTTTATAATTCTAACATTTTGTACATTGCAGATATGAACTTCCCCCAAATTAATTACTATCTTTCCATCTCTTTACGATGTTTTCCTCCCCCCTCACTTATCATTCATGATTATCATTTCATTACTTTAAATTGCGTTTATTTGAACCTGAAAAAATTAAATTTTGTTTTCAAAAAAGTATAACAACGTGAATTGTTTCCAGTTTTAGCCCAAAGCTAAGTTCCTGTTGCTGTTTTTATTTAAAAATATAAGAACAGAGGATTTAAATATGAATGAAAATTAAGAGAAACTGCAATTCATTTTTTCTAGTTCCTGTTCTTTGTTATTCTTGGCTGCACCATTGTCATACCTTAGGAGATTGAAAAGAAATGCCATTAGTTCTTTGTTTCGTAAATACAGACTTCTTTTCCTTTTTTCTATAACATCTGACACATCTGCTTTCTATTTTTATATAATTACGAGTACCTCTTCCCTAGCTCTACTCTTCCTTTGAAATTCCTCATCTTTAAGAAGAAATCACCCACAGCTAAAACGGCCTCTCTGACTCCCACCTGTGACCTGCCTATACTATCTGCTAAGTTTCATTAAATGGAGAATAGGGCCAGAGGTTTAACAGCTCCTATAAAAGTGTGAACAATGAGTTGAGTTCCTCAGCATTTCTTTTTTTTTTTTTTTTTTGAGATGCAGTCTCACTCTGTTACCCAGGTGGGAGTGCAGCGGCACGACCTCTGCTCGCTGCATCCTCCGCTTCCCGGGTTCAAGCAATTCTCCTGCCTCAGTCTCCCAAGTAGCTGGAACTACAGGTGCATGCCACCATGCCCAACTAATTTTCGTATTTTTAGTAGAGATGGGGTTTTACCATGTTGGCCAGGCTGGTCTCGAATGCCTGACCTCAGGTGATCCACTCACCTCAGCCTCCCAAACTGCTGGGATTACAGGCGTGAGCCACCATGCAAGTTCCTCAGCATTTCTATACCCTCTTGTAGCTTGACTTCCTGTGCTTCACAGGCCAAAAATGAACTCCACACTTTCCAGACTCTTACAGTGAAAGTCCTTATGAAATCTAGCTTCTGCAAAGCCACATGACCACACAAAACTCGAAGGTAGAAGTGAACAAGGTGAGGAGATCAAGTCTCCCGGAAAGCAGAAACCTCCCATTCTTTTTGGGCAACTGTGGCAGAATTTCTGAGGCTCAGTTCCTAGAGTTGTAGGTTCCAAGTGACGAGGAGGCAATGCCAGGAGTGTTTTGCTCAAAATAGTCCTTTGTTGGATTTAGCAAATTTCTCAGGGCTGCTCTATTCCTAGCTGTTGTAGCAACCACTTGGGCATAGTTCTCTGGTCTCCTTTAACTACAAGTATCTGGTATCTGCTTGAACCGATTAGAGTGAATTCTGCTGCTTAAAGTAATTGGTAACAGAAGTACTTCAGGTGAGGGAAATAGCAATCTGAGATTGGTTGTCTGACTTGGTTGGATTTGAAAGCACTGAGGATCTGGTTACTTCTGGGAGGGGGCACAGTGATGGAGGTTGCCTAAACCTTTGCTGGCAGTCACGAGAATACAGTCATTGGGACCACCAGGATGCTTAGTAAAAACATGGTTTTACAGACCAAGCAGCCACCATTATAGAACAGAATGGAGGGACATAAGCCAGACTACTTCTATTGTACTGGAGCACTTAAATAAAGAAAAGGATAACATCAAGGTTCTAAGTTCTTGTTTAAGACCTGATCAGCGACCAAGGAATTACTATAATTACCCTAAAGACATTTTATCTTTTGTCAGCCACATTTTTTGTCTGACATAGCCAAAACTGAGATACAGAGTCTGATCCCATGAGTCCCTGAATTATGACATAGATGAATTTACATTCATATTAGGTCTCTTATGTGAAACTTTGGATTGCTTGGTACACTGCCAACCCCACCCTTAACTGGAATGGAGATATCTGGGAGGATTTAGCTGCAATGAATATCTAAACTGCCAAGCTCTAATGCACTACTTCAGCTTAATCGGCCGCTCCTCTTCTATATGTTGAAGTTGTAACTATCTTTCTTTAAGAGTCTATAACAATCTCCCTTCACATAAATAACTTGAAATGAGTACCAATTCTCCTTATCCTTCTCTCCTACCACCATTCATTGCCTCAAGACTTATAACTACGGTCATATTCCAGCATTCACTAGATTATAAAATTAAACCAAAGAGAGAACGACTCAAACACAATTGTGCCATTTTTCTAATTTAGAACATCAAGAACATAGATCATATGTGTTGGAAGAGACTCCAAGGTTTCTAAACAAAAGAGAGGGCAAATAATTTTAGATCAGGTTAAATCAACATGGCTGCAGCTATCAGTGATTTCATCTTAAACAGTTGGTGCTGGTTCCATTTGTTCACTGGCTTTTCTGAAACCTAGACTCAGAGGTAGTTCAGATGCCAGAAATTTATCGATACCATGTATAGGAAAGAACCTAAAGACTTAAAGAAATAGCTAGGTTGAGACATATTTTCATGTGTAGTCTGCTTACCCAGTTCCTAACTACATGTACCAAGAGGTCCTAGAGGACACTCATTGAACCTTGACATTACATAATACATTGGTAAGGGATAAGTACCAACATTTTTTTAATGGAGTGGTGGCTCTCCTTTGTAGGTCAGTAATGGAAGGTCAGTAGTGAAGATTCCTCTGCAAAGGAAGCTTTAAATAATCAGGTTGTTAAGATTGTCTGTTTTCTAGATATTGGTTTGTTATCTTTATTTAGCTATGTTTAGTTGGCTTATGAAATAAGAGACTGTAGGTATGGGGTTATACATGGGCTCAACATGGATTTTTCTCCACCACAGCTAAACTATCTTCTGCAGTTTCTTTTTTGTTTTTTTTTTTTTTGAGACGGAGTCTCGCTCTGTCACCCAGACTGGAGTGCAGTGGCCGGATCTCAGCTCACTGCAAGCTCCGTCTCTCGGGTTCACGCCATTCTCCTGCCTCAGCCTCCGGGGTAGCTGGGACCACAGGTGCCCGCCACCATGCCCGGCTAATTTTTTTTATGTATTTTTAGTAGAGACAGGGTTTCACCGTGTTAGCCAGGACGGTCTTGATCTCCTGACCTCGTGATCCGCCCGTCTCGGCCTCCCAAAGTGCTGGGATTACAGGCATGAGCCACCACGCCCGGCCATCTTCTGCAGTTTCTAATCTGCAAGCAGCAGAAAATCAATGCTGAGCCTTTAACAGAGCATAACTGACCATGAAGGAACCAGGCAGTCATTGGGTAAGGTAACTTCATCCTTTCCATAGAGGGAATAGTTATTGTCCTCACAGATGTTTGCTTTGGATATGGATTTGACCACCCTACTGCAATTGCTTCTTTATGCAGTAATTTACATGTGCCAAATGAATGCCTTATTCAACAACATGGTCCACTACATACATCATTACTTGTAATCAAGAGGATAAATGTACTGAAAAATAAGCATAAGGCAATGGTCACATGCCCATAGACTTCACTGGTTTCATTATCTACTCCACCCCTAAATAGTTGACCTGACAAAAATAGTTGACCTGACAAAAATAATTGTGGAATGGCTTATTAAAGACTTCATTACAGTCTGGCTGAAAGATAATTTGGATATAGATATATATGTATCCAAAAGATATATATATATATCTAAAAGATATATCCTATATATATACACAGAAGATATATCCTATATCTATTCAAAATATATTTCCTATATATATTATATATATATATATCCAAAGGTGTGTGTGTATGTATCCAAAAGGTGTATATATATCCAAAATGTATATATGTATATATGTATATGTATCCAAAAGGGGTGTGTGTGTGTGTGTGTATCCAAAAGACTTGAAAGCAAGAAGTCAGAGGTCAAAGAGATACTTGTATGCCAGTGTTCATAGCAGCATTCACAATAACCCAAAAATGGAAACAGCTTAAGCATCCATCAACAGATGAATGGATAAACAAAATGTAGTATATGCCTGGCATGGAATATTACTCAGTTTTAAAAAGGAATGAGATTCTGATACATGCTACAACATAAATGAACCTTGAAAACCTTACGCTAAGTAAAATAAACCAGACACAAAAGGGCAAATATTGTACAATTTCACTTATGTAAATAATCCAAAATATGCAAATTCATAGAGACAGAGAGTAGAATAGAGGTTACCAGGGACTAGGGTGGGGAGAGGTGAAATGGGGGAGATATTGCTTAATAAGTAGAGGATTTCTGTTTGACGTGATCCAAAAGTTCTGGAAACAGATAATGGTAATGCTTACACGACATTGTGAATATGCTTAAAGTTACTGAATCATACACTTACAAATGGAAAATATGGTATATTTTATATTGTGTATGTTTTACCACAATTGAAAAATAAATAAATCCCCCCCCCCCCCCCCCCACTGCCCCGCAGAAACCACAGAAGCCTCCTACAAGTAGGGTCGCCAAGAGTTCAGACCTCTCAGGCACAAAAATGATGATTGTTTCACCAGGAAAAGAACTCAGGCCAGCTGAGATGCTGAATGAAGGCATAGTAAACATTGAATGAGTAGAAGAGGAAACTATAAATGTCCATGATAAATTTGTGATCTGTTCAAAAAGAAGAGGATGGTTGGTTACAGCTGCTCATCATTTCCTTCCTCATTTTTAAAATCCATTTTCATTATCTTAAATAGGGTGAATTGCTGGTGTTACTTTGATCACTTAATCCCTAGGATACAAGATAAGAAGATGGGATTGTGACTAAATTGGAGTAGAAATGAACATCATTCAGAGATAGATTCAGTGACTGACTTTTTTACTCCCTTTTTAGGAAGAGGGTGAGAATGTATTTGTGGGAGGAATCATTGCATTATATTTGTCAGGTGCATGTTGCTCTTTCTGTTATTATTTGTATGGAAAGAATAAATGAATGTTGAATGATACAGGGTTCGACTGTGGTAGATATTGTAAGTTGTCTTACTCAATTTGCACCCATCCAAACCCTCCTCTAGCACAACATCCTCTATTATCATGGTTGGAAAACTAAAAGCTAAATTTTGAAGACTCGCTTTACCTACAGTTCTTCCAAACAGACACCCCTACCTGAGGTTTAGATGTAGAAGTGAGCAGTGTTAGGTGGTGGCCATATACGGGAGATCAGATCTTCTGGCAAGGACAGTGGCCAATCTGGTTCTTCTGGGCAGCTGCTAGCATCGAGTCCTGTTTCAGGTTTCCCCAGGAAGCGGACTCTAAAATGGAGGTCAGCACGGAGAATGTTTTTTGACAATGCACTCTCAGGATCAACACCTGTGGAGTAACGGAAGGCAGTAAGATTGTGCAGGGGGCGAAGTAGGACTGCAGCTTAGTCTCATCGATGGCCTCAGCTGACCCCATGGGAAGCTATGAAACTGGGATGGCCCTGGAGAATTGTCCTGAGTAGAATCAAGAGGGCTGGGTACCTTCAGTTGGAGCAAAGGTAATTTCCAGACAGAGCTGACAGCTGAGCAACACACCCGGCAGCACTTCCAGCAGATGGTGGAATAAGTCCTTCCGTACTGACCGGGGGATCTGGGTGGCATATCACAACATCCACTAGAGTATACCCTTTGCATTGCTTGGATCCACAGCCTTCACATACCTTCTGGAAGTAACTCCTCCAGGACTGTGGTGGCCTCTTTTCCTGGGACAAAATCGTAAGAGGGTTAGCAGTGCAAGCTAAAGGCCCCACCACCGCAGTTGATCACGTCGTATCTCTCCTCTACTTCATATTCTAGATCTCTTTAACCTTTAGGTAGCTCTTCTGCTTTGAGTAAAGTGTCTGGTTGGATGGGGCTGCCATCAGTGGATTGCTGAAAAATATTCCACAACCAATTATCCAGGGGAAGAAAGAGTCCTGATTTACAACATTTGCTGCTTTCTGTAGTGACAACACTTCTACCATGGCCATTACAAGCTCCCAGTAGGATATCTCTGTTGCAGGGTTGGGTAGAGATGCATACATTCAGCACTCAGAAGCCTGTGTGAGCTACCTTCAGCACACCACTGGCTGTAATGCAACCACTGTACATTTTCAGTTTGCATCACGTTCCAGGGTGACTCACGTAAACCAAGCTTGAGTTCTGTCCTTCCTCAGCTGGCCATATAGATCCCCAATACGGCGATAGGTTCACAGTTGTGAGCCAAGAGAAGGACACAAGTGTAACATGGTAGATGCCCTGGGGTTCTATTCTAGCTGCTCATGCAGCTGCCTTGGGCTAATCAGCCCTCATGTGCCTGATCCTGAATGTACCACTTCTGTCTTAAATGCATTGCTTGTCTTGCCTGACTCATAACTCTTGAAGAACTCAGTTGATGACAGGAAATTCTGGCTTCACGGTCACTTGATGACCCATGGTCAGGTGTTCTATTCTACCAGGACTTAGTTGCCACTCAGCAGCTGATTTTCTAATGCTATAAAATCCTTGCTTCAGAATCCTAGAGGTTTATATTGTGATTCCCCTACTGGGACTTACTATCGTCTCCTCACAACATATTTTCCCACCACAGATTCCTCCAGTATTATAGGTTCTGCTGGGCTACATTGCCCAGATGAGAAGGGCACTTACTCTGCAGCCTGGACACACTGCAAAGCCCTTTTCTGCTCTAGATTCCACTTACAGCTGGAAGCATTTGGAATCACCCCAAATAGGAACAATATTGCCAGATGTGGAATATGATGCTTCCAAATCCAATTAGTTCTACCTAGTTTTGTGCTTCCTTCTTTGTGACAGGAGGCGTGAGGTGCGGTCATTTGTCCTTTGCTTTGTAGTTGGTACAACCGAAAGTTGTTTCAGCATGTCCCAGACCACTGGATTCCTAAAAGTGTTACTGATAAGGCCGACCCCTGAATTATCGGAGTGTTTATCTTCTACCTCCTGGAGGAAATTTTTCTTATCAAGGTTTCCAACATGCTTGCCACTTATTGACCACCAAGCCCAATTAGCTGATATCCCCCATAGAGTCTTCACGTGCCTCCAGTCTCACAGGGAAGCCATAATGACTCTTCAAATTTCTGAGTATCAATGTCAACTTGAAACAGCTCTTGAAACGCTGGGTGTTCCCCTTTCCTCAGTGTATGTTCTTCCAGGTAAGTAACTATAGACCCTTGGATAATAACTGGGTGGGAATCATTATCATGTATGTTTACTACCTTGTGGCAAGTTCATTCTTCCTTAGGATTTGTTCCCTCTCCCCTAAGACTCCCCCACACCTGGCGTAGTAGCTACTACTCATCTCTGAAGACTCAACTTGGGCATCATTTCTTCTTAGAAACCTTTATTGAAAGATCACACAGAATTTCCTCTATCTCAATGCCAATGAGTCCAAATAAGGTACTCCCTAGCTCCCAGTCTATTTATGTCTGAAATGTATCACTTATCAAAAGAACTTGCTGGTGAGAATCAAATTATCACCTTCCAGAAAATAGTGTACTGCTATATATTATGAGCAGTGGATCATTTCCTGTAGCTTTTTGACCAAACAATTCTCTCTCTGTAATCCTATCTCAGGGAAAGAGTCAGAAACGTGGGCAAAGATTTTGTACAACAGTGTTTAGTTAGGCTCTGTTTTATATTGATGGGCTAGAACTACAACGAATCCCTAGAAAACATATAAAATGTATTTTAACCTAAACATGCAAAGCCAAGAGACAAAACATAAAGAGGAACTCAGTGAATTAGAAACTGAAGGCCACAAAATTGAATAGAAGAAGGAAGACACAGGTCAGAATGTGGTCATGGAGCTACTACTTTGGAATGAAACAGCAGTCTCCTGTTTGGAAGTATAGGAAGAAGGGTCAGCCTGCACAGTGATGGGCAAATTGGGGCAATGCAGTGGGCCATCCAGACAACATAGACAAGGATGGGCGGGCAACAGAGACAAGGATTTCTGTCTCCAGGTAGAAGCAGTGAGTGTGGGCTTTGTGTTTTAGGATGGAAAAAAAAAAAAAGATAGTAAAAGTAGCTAAAAAAGTCTGGGCGGGTTGGGCCAGGCGCAGTGACTCATGCCTGGATTCCTAGCACTTTCGGAGGCTGAGGCAGGTGGATCACTTGAGGTCAGGAGTTCAAGACCAGCCTGGCCAATATGGCGAAACCCCATCTCTACTGAAAATACAAAAATTAGCTGAGTGTGGTGGTGCGTGTTTGTAATTCCAGCTACTCAGGAGGCTGAGGCAGGAGAATCTCTTGAACCCAGGAGGTGGAGGTTGCAGTGAGTCAAGATCGTGCTATTGCACTCCAGCCTGGACAATAGAGCAAGAATCTGTCTCAAAAAAAAAAAAAAAAAAAAAAAAAAAATTGGGGTGGACTGGGTAGACTGCCAACTGGCAGATACTTGTCTAGTTAAGCCTGGGATCAAGGTCTATTCTACATATTAATACCATTGGTGTACACCACACATACCCAGAAATTGGGATTTATATGCTACTGACATAGTCTTAGTACTCAAACCATGAAATTAACATACAAATTGGACCCCGACTTTAAATCCCTTGAATTTCTGGCAGGATAAATATAAAATCTATGGAGTAACATACCTTCAACTCAAGATGCACAAACTTCACATAGATACAGTCCTTCTGAAAATGGTCTCACACAATTCACAATCATATAAGGAATCTACCGTATTTAAGAGTTAGCAAACACAACAAACAACAGAATTAAGCAGAAAATTAAAACAATTATAAACTCTAAGATATCAAATAAGTATATTTAAATTGATTAAATACATTTAAAAGCACCTTATGGAAGACTACTCAGAATTCAACAAAGAGAGAAAGATTTTTAAAAAATCAAAAAGCATCTAAGAGACATAGAATGTGGAATGAGAAAGCCCATCATTAGAATTCCAGAAATAAAGAGAATGTAAGAGCAGTAACATTTGATGATCTAGCGGCTCAGGCTTTTCCAGAATGAATGAATGACATGAATTCTCAGATTCAGGAATGTGGTGTCCTGAACAGTGAAATAAGTATAAATTAACATCTAGATGAAGTGGATCTCATAAAAGCGAGTAAAGATAAAAGCCAGTTACCTAAGAACAATGATAAACAGACTTATCTCAGCCTTATTGATGAAATGACTTGACAATTTAATATAATTTCAATACACTGACAGAAAAATACCAGATAACTCAGAATTCTATTCCCAAATACATTTTTATTCAACAGTAAAGATAAGACATTTTCAGACACACAGAAAATCAGAGCCTTAATATTAACACACTCTCAATGGAAAACTTCTAAAATATGTATTTTGGAAAGAAGATATTTAACCCAGAAGGAAGAAATAAGATGCAAGAGATAATTTTATGCCAAGAAATGATAAGTGTGTGTGTAAATCTTAAAAACATTTGGCAGTATAAGAGTAAAACTTACAGAACTAAAATGCTAATGTAAATGTAATACATGTATGTGTGTGTGTGTGTGTGTGTGTGTGTATGTGAATGTAGAAGGCAGAAGGCATTATTTCTAAACCAGAATTGGTGGAGAATTGGGGGGGAAATTCAATCAAGTACAAATGCAGGAAACGTGATGGGAGAAGGAAAGGAAAAGAAAGAAAAAAAAGTATAGTAAATTAATAACACCAAATAATAGGTAGAAATAAAGGCAAATATGTGAACAATCATATTGAATATAAGTAGATTAAATTCATCTATTAAAAGACAGAGATTTTCAGATTAAACAAAAGACTAAATCCAATTATACACTGATTTCAACAGAAATACATATAATTTAAAGACATGGAAACTTAAAGTAATGTGATAGAAAAAATATATCAAATATTAACCTAAAGGATGCTACTGTAACTAGATTAATGCCAAATGAAATAAAGTAATTAATGAAATTAATACCAAATGAAATAAAGACCAAAGGCATTTTTAGATATAAAGATAGATATCACATATTGAGAAAAGTAAGTTTTAGCCTTCTCATTTTAATTACGCAATGAACAATTTGCCTCTAAAATATAATAATTTCAAACTTGTATGTACTTAATAAAATAGCCACAAAATATGTAAAGCAAAAAAAAAAAAAAATACAGTATTACAAAGAGAAATCAACAAAACCACAATCATAGTGGGTACATATTTATATTTATGTCTCTCTGAAACTGGTGAGTCAAGCATACAAAAATCAATTGAAAAAATGGAAACAAGGATTACTGTAAACAGAAAGGTTTCCTTTCCTTCTCCCTTAACTTTTCCTGCCTTTTGTACTTGCCTTTTTGAGGCAAAATATTCTAAAGCTGTATTGTGGTGATGATTGCACAACTTTGTAAATTTACTAAAAACCTTAAATTGTACAATTTAAAATGGATGAGTTGTATAATATATAAATTATACTTCAATAAAGGTGTTAAAAGAATATAGAAAACCTTGTGAGCCTATATAGTATCCTGAATCCACTAATTAGGAAAAACTCAAGCACAAATGAAATGTTTAGAAAATTTGACTTCACATGAAATGACAAAGTAAATCTCAACTAATAAGAAAGAATTACCCTGGGCAATATGGTGAAACCCCATTTCTACAAAAAATTCAAAAATTAGCCAGGCATGATGGTGCATGCCTGTAGTCCCAGCTACTTAGGAGGCTGAGGTAAGAGGATCAATTGAGCCCAGGAGATCATGGCTGCAGTGAGCCTAGATCATGCCACAAGAAAGAATTGATATCTGGTAGACAATATTTCCTGAACATAATTTAATTAAAAGGAGGTTAAAAAATGATTTTTAAAACTCATGTCTGAAAATGTTAAAATGTTTCTAAATCATGGGTTTAAGAAGAAATAACAGCGTAAATTTGGAAATACTTAGAAGTGACAGAAAAATAAAAGTGTTGTCATTTATATCAAAATACATGGGATAAGCTGAGGTAGGTACTTAAAAGGATAAATTAGCTTTAAATGTTGATATTAGGAATACATGAAAAGGGTCATAACTACAGATACAATGGGAATTTTTTAATCCTAAGAAAAAAATGTGGATAACTCAATTCGAAAACGTAGGCAAAATAGATAATTACCATAACAGACCCCACAAGAAAGAGAAAATCTTACAAGACCTATGAAAGAAACTGAATCAAGTTAAGTATCCAAACACAAAATGAATACCACCAGATTCAGATGGATTTATAGGGCAATTTTACCAAATGAATAAAAAAAATATATTATTCAAAAATTATACCAGCTTTTCCAACTTTGACCAACTTTATACCAATGTTGACAGAAGGAAGAAAAAGAAGAATCACTTACCATGATATTTTATGAAGGTAATATAACCCCAATACAAAAATCAGACAAAGACAATACAAGAAAAGAAAATTATAGGCCAGTCTCACTTGTGAACTTAGATTCCAAAATCCTGAATAAAATACTAGTCTACTGAATTTAGCAGGAAATAAAAAAGAAATGCTAAGAAGTACAGTTTACCTAATCATTGCAAGACTGGTTTAACATTTTAAAACTCCTGACTACATACCAGATTAAAAAAGAAAAATCGACCGGGTGCAGTGGCTCACGCCTGTAATCGCAGCACTTTCGGAGGCCAAGGCAGGCGGATCTCGAGGTCAGGAGATCAAGACCATCCTGGCTAACACAGTGAAACCCTGTCTGTACTAAAACACAAAAATACTAGCCGGGCGTGGTGGCGGGCGCCTGTGGTCCCAGGTACTCGGGAGGCTGAGTCAGAAGAACTGTGTGAACCCAGGAGGTGGAGCTTGCAGGTGAGCTGAGATCGCGCCACTGCACTCCAGCCTGGGCGACACAGCAAGACTCCCTCTCAAAAAAAAAGAAGAAGAAAAATCATCACATCGATAGATTCAGGAAAAACGTTTGGTAAAATTCAACACTTGCCAGGCACAGTGGCTCATGATTGTAATCCCAACACTTTGGGAGGCTGAGGAAGGAGGATCACTTGAACCCAGAAGTTCAAGACCAGCCTAAACAACATAGGGAGACCATGTCTCTACAAACAAACAAACAAAACATTAGCCAGGAATGGTAACACACACCTGTGGTTCCAGCTATTCAGGAGTCTGAGGTTGGGGACTCACTTAAGCCTGGGAGGTCAAGGATGCAGTGAGCCATAAAGAAGCCACTGTACTCCAGCCTGAGTGACAGAGTAAGATCCTGTCTCAAAAAAAAAAAAAAAAAAAAAATTCAACCCTCATTCATGACAGAAGCTCACACAAACCTAGGAGGACAAGGAAATGTCCCTCACCTAATGATGGCTATCTAACAAAACCCAACAGCAAACATGGTTCTTAACGCCAAAGCAGTTGAAGCATTCCCTTTAAAGTTAAGAACAGATAAATCTAATTCTCCCTGTCACCATTTTTACTCAGAATTCTGAAGGATTTTCCAGATTGTGCATAAGACATGAAAAATTGATTGTAGCAGTCAGGCTAAGTAGTGGTAACATACAAACCCCAAAATCTCAGTGGCTTAAGACATAAGTTTGCTTTTGCTCAAAGTTCATTGTAGATCTTGCTGGTGATGACTCAGTCCTAAGAAGTGTCCTTTGTGGCTGTGCTTCTCAAAAGGGGAACTCCTGGTTACTGTACAGAGGCAAGGGAGAAATGGAGGATGACACATCAGCTCTTTATTCCTTCAGTCTCACAGTGACATACTTCTCTTCCACTTCCACTCTCTTGGCTCAAACAAGTCACATGGCTTTAACTGCAAAGGGACTGGAAATGTGGGGGAGCACAGGAATATTCAGGGTGCTGTGAATGTTCCTGCCACAACTGGAAAGGAAAAAAAATAGTCATGGCTTGTAAACAGTATGACTACATAAAAAATTTAGGAGAATTATACTCTATTAAACTGATACCAGAATGTACTCTTAGAATATGCTAGCAAAGTTACTTGTAACAATATCCCAGAATCAATTTCATTCCTATTCACCAGCAATAACTAGTAAAAACATGTAATGTCTTGAAACACAATTTAAGAGACTTTGGAATAAACGTCATAAACGATGAGTAAGACCTTTGTGAGAAAATTTTAAAACTTCATTAAAAGGCATAAACTAGGGGCCAGGTGCGGTGGCTCATGCCTGTAATCCCAGCACTTTGGGAGGCCGAGGCAGGCGGATCACGAGGTCAGGAGATCGAGACCATCCTGGCTAACACAGTGAAACCCCCTCTCTACTAAAAATACAAAAAATTAGCCGGGCGTGGTGGCGGGCGCCTGTAGTCCCAGCTACTCGTGAGACTGAGGCAGGAGAATGGCGTAAACCCGGGAGGCGGAGCTTGCAGTGAGCCGAGATTGCGACACTGCACTCCAGCCTGGGCCACAGAGCGAGACTCCGTCTCAAAAAAAAAAAAAAAAAGGCATAAACTAAGACTCTAATTTTGTGTGTGTGTCTAGTATAGACAGAACTATCCACCATCGGAAAAATATTAACTTCTCCCAGAATAATCTGTAAATTTCATGCAATTAAAAAAATAAATTTTGGGGCCGGGCACGGCGACTCATGCCTGTATTCCCAGCACTTTGAGAGGCCGAGGCGGGTGGATCACAAGGTCAGGAGATCCAGATCATCCTGGCCAACATGGTGAAACCCCGACTTTACTAAAAATACAAAAATTAGCTGGGAATGGTGGCACGGGCCTGTAGTCCCAGCAACTCAGGAGGCTGAGGCAGGGGAATCATTTAAAACCAGAAGCCAGAGGTTGCAGTGAGTTGAGATCGTGCCACTGCACTGCAGCCTGGCGACAGAGTGAGACTCCATCTAAAAAAAAAAAAAAATTATTTCTTTCTTTTTTTTCCTTAACGTACATGTGTATAACTTCTTAAGCTGTTACTAAAATTCATATGGAAGAACAAAGATCCAAGAAAAAAGTTTGAAGTCAAAAGACAACATGGGAAATATCAGGATTATCTTCAGCTACAGAGTAACAAAGAAAAGAAATCATCTACAATGGCTTAAACAATAGGGTATTATTTGCATCACATAACAAAAGAACATTCACCTATAATAAGAAAAGATTTAAAAAATGCTACTTGGGCCCAGCGCGGTGGCTCACGCCTGTAATCCCAGCACTTTGGGAGGCTGAGGCGGGCGGAGATCGAGACCGTCCTGGCTAACACAGTGAACTCCCGTCTCTACTAAAAATACAAAAAATTAGCCGGGCGTTGTTCCAGGCGTCTGTAGTCCCAGGTACGCGGGAGGCTGACGCAGGAGAATGGCCTGAACTCGGGAGGCGGAGCTTGCAGCGAGCCGAGATCATGCCACTGCACTCCAGCCTGGGCGACAGAGCGAGACTCCATCTCAAAAAAAAAAAAAAAAGAAAAAGAAAATATGCTACTTGGATATTTCCAGGTAGCATTTCTTGTTCCACCTGCCTTCTGAATTTGTTCTACCTGCCACTTATTGGATTTGTTCTACCTGCCTATTATTTCTTTTATTTTTACTGAATTTTATTTTTTAGAGACAGGGTCTCATTCTGTCACCCATGCTGGAGCACAATGGTGTGATCACGGCTCACTGCAGCCTCAAATTACTGGGCCCAAGCAATCCTCCTGCCTCAGCCTCCTGAGTAGCTAGGACTACAGGCACACGCCACCATGCCCAGCTAATTGTTTTTTTTTTCTTACTTTTTCTTTTTTCTTCTTTAGAAACAGGATCTCGGCCAGGCGCAGTGGCTCACACCTGTAATCCCAGCACTTTGGGAGGCCGAGGCAGGCAGATCACGAGGTCAGGAGATTGAGACCATCCTGGCTAACATGGTGAAACCCCATCTCTACTAAAAATACAAAAAAATTAGCCAAGCGTGGGGGCAGGCACCTGTAGTTCTAGCTATTCGGGAGACTGAGGCAGGAGAATGGTGTGAACCCCAGGAAGCAGAGCTTGCAGTGAGCCGAGATCGCACCACCGCACTCCAGCCTGGGTGACAGAGTGAGACTTCGTCTCAAAAAAAAAAAAAAAGAAAAGAAAAGAAATAGGGTTTCACTCTGTTACCCAGGCTGGAGTACAGTGGTACAATCATGGCTCACTGCAGCCTCAACCCCCCAGCTCAAGTGATCCTCCTGCCTCAGCCTCCCAAGTAGCTGGAACTACAGGTGTGTACCACCATGTCCAGCTAATTTTTTAAAAAAATTTTTGTAGAGATGGGGTTTTGCCACGTTGCCCAGTCTGGTCTCCAACTCCTGGGTTCAAGTGATTCTCCCACCTCAAGCCTCCCAAAGTGCTGGGATTACAGGCATAAGCCACTGTGCCCAGCAGCAATTATTTCTTAATGTTAATAGGCTGATATTGTGGTTATACATCAATCTGTATGATCTTGACTAACGAGTCAACTCCTATAGAAGGAACCATTTTACCCAGTGATAAATTTAAGTTTCTGATCCTGCAAGATCAAATCATTATGAATTCATGAAAGTAAAGACCATCCTGTGAGGCCGCTTGATAGACAACCATTTGATCTTCTTCAGGAAGCTTCTCTTCTACTTTGCCACATTTGAGCCCTTCCATTTTAAAACTAACTCCCCTTGTACCAATTTCATGCTTATTCACTGTCCTTTGGATTTGCAACTCAGTTTCCCATATTAATCTACATAAAGGAAGATTATTTCTTCATCTTGTATGGTACTTTCCAATCAAAATTGCTAACTATGTGCTAGACATTGTTCCAAAGTTGGGAGGCCAGGGAGTGTGAGTTTTTACATGTCATAAGAAAAAAGAAAGAATCTACTAGGTAACTAAATGATCACTGCCATTCCAGGGTTCTGGGGGATGGTGCCGTTTTCACAATAGAATGTGGCAGTGTGCTTTTCCTAGAGTAGATGCCTGACAAATATTTTGATTAATTGGTTATCACAGCAAACAATAAAACCAGTACTCCATAATTTTTTGATATTAAAATTCCCCAGAATGTATCCTTACCATGTTACCCCCATCATATGCCTGGTAGAGACAAATTAAGTCAAGCTAAATGAATAGGTTAAATAGTTCAGCATGGCTTAATGAGACGCAGCACAGGGATGCAAGGGCTTACTCAAGTGACATGCTGCTTTTGTGTCTAGGCTGATCTTTTTCAGCATAATTATCAGCACATCTTAACATGACACTGAGAGGTAATTAAATGCACTTTGGACTGAAGTAGGGAGAAAGATGTGGGAGAGAGAATAAGCTTTTTTTCTTTCACAGTCAAAAAATCAAAGAAAACCATGGTTTAATGCTCCAAGACCCTCTCCTGGTGGCATGGAGGGAGCTCTTGTGGCTCTCCCAGACTGTCTCTTCAGTCTGAGACAGATTTTTCTTCTTTAAAGACACTACATAAATCACTGAAGGGAAAATAATTTACAGCCATAGTGGAAGAAAGGAGCAAAAAACCAAGAACATGTCTTCTAGATTACAAGGAGAAGACCTGAATTTTCAGCAGGCTTTATAAAGATGGAATCAGGAGCTGGGGAAGAACCTGAGCCCTATTGTGCCCAAACAGATTTCCCATCTTCAGGCTGCCGCTGGGATCCATCTGTTCAACATTGACTGCAACACAGGCTGGGGCAAAATGTGCCATTAACAGCTTTGGAGAGGTGGGAAGTAGGAAGGGGAAATGGTGAGCCACAGAAAGGTCCCTTAGAATTAGCTGGCTTCTAACTACTGACATTTAACTATATGCTGACAGGCAGCAGTAAATTTGCTACCTAGTCTCCCCTGTCAATCTGGGGACCAGGACTGTTTCTTAACCAAGACTGTTTCTTACCAAAGGGACTCAAACACAGGGAGAAGACATAATTTGGGATAGGTTTCTTGTTTTGTTTTGTTTTTTGAGATGGAGTCTCACTCTGCTGCCCAGGCTGGAGGGCAGCAGCACGATCTCAGCTCACTATAACCTCTGCCCCCTGGGTTCAAGCGATTCTATTGCCTCAGCCTCCCAAGTAGCTGGGACTACAGGCACGCACCACCATGCCTGGCTAACTTTTGTACTTTTTAGTAGAGATGGAGTTTCACCGTGTTGGCCAGGCCGGTCTCTAACACCTGACCTCAAGTGATTGGCCTGCCTCGGTCTTCCAAAGTGCTGGGATTACAGGCGTGAGCCACTGCGCCTGGCCAATTTGGGATAGGTTTCTAAGCAGAGATACCCAACAAGTCTAGAAACGTAACACTTGGCATAGTTTCCCTTCCGATTGTTTCAATTTTGAAACAATACAAAAGAAGAGTAAGAAACTGTAAATCTCATTTACATCTGTACAGATTCTTAAGCCAGTAAGAGGACATGATTGGGATGATTCATTACATGATCTGCTTTTTGGGAAGATATGGACTTTCAATGCCATCCCCAAAAGGTAACCTTGAACAAACCTGTATTTGTGCTATTCATCACTTTTGCCCTATGGGTCACTGAAAGTTAAACAATTACTCCACCAATAGATTAATTACTGCAGTCAATGTAGACCTTTAATTTGAATAACTCAAAAACTAAAATATTTATCTCTGGAATTTGTGATGAGTTTTAATTTTCCGCATGTATCTTTTTTGAGGAGCATGCTGCTCAGGGAAAACCTCTCTGAGAAGATAACTTTTCTGTGGAGATTGGAAGGATGCCAAGTGTAATGTAATCCTAGTTGCATATATTAATTGACATGTTTTCCCTTCTAATAGTCCTGTTACCCCTGACCCTACCCTCTTCAGGCAGTTAAACTGGAGAAATCCATCCCCTCAAAGGAGGTCAGCTGTATCAGAACTCTTAGAACCAGAGTGTCAAGGCCTAGATCCCAGCTATCAGACAAAACAATCAGAGGAATCCGTGCCCAGTCCCTACAATGTAGCCTTGTCTACATGACCAGTGAATCATATGCAAAACTAAAACAGTCTGCCATCAGACTCGTATGAAACCACCTGCCTCTGTCTGGAATTCTGAACCATGGGCCACGTCTGTACAACTGGTGCCTACTGTCCTACTCTGTACAAGACTTATAAACAATATAGTTATAAGTGATCTATCTTTCCTGTTCTCCAAGAGCTTAAAACCTCACAGAGGAGATAAGAAATATACCCAGATGGGGCCGGGTGCGGTGGCGGTGGCTCACGCCTGTAATCCCAGCACTTTGGGAGGCCAAGGCAGGCGGATCACGAGTTCAGGAGATTGAGACCATCCTGGCTAACACCGTGAAACCCATCTCTACTAAAAATACAAAAAAAATTAGCCAGGAGTGGTGGCAGGCACCTGTAGTGCCAGCTACTCGGGAGGCTGAGGCAGCAGAATGGTGTGGACCCAGGAGGCGGAGCTTGCAGTGAGCCGAGATCGCATCACTGCACTCCAGCCTGGGTGACAGAGTGAGACTCTGTCTCAAAAAAGAAAAAAAAAGAAAAAGAAAGAAAGAAATATATCCAGATGGCTGGGCGCGGCAGCTCATACCTGTAGTCCCAGCACTTTGGGAGGCTGAGGCCTCCAAAAGGTCCTGACGTCGGACCACGAGGTCAGGAGTTCGAGACCAGCCTGACCAACATGGTGAAACGCCGTCTGTATTAAAAATACAAAAATTAGCCAGGCGTGGTGGTGGGCACCTGTATCCCAGCTACTCAGGAGGCTGAGGCAGGAGAATTGCTTGAACCCAGGAGGCAGAGGTTGCAGTGAGCTGAGATCACACCATTGCACTCCAGCCTGGGTGACACAGCGAGACTCTGTCTCAAAAAAAAAAAAAAAAAAAAAGAAATATATCCAGATAAGTTTACTACAAGGCACTATGAGAAATAGTTACCAGAGAGCTGCCACTCTATCCAAAATGCCCCGCATAGCCCCTGTGTCCTTCATATCATCAAAAGCTATAATTATTTTTGTGGGTGTTACTTGTGCATTCACTATCTCCCCAGGTAAAATAAGCAGGGATGAGTCTATCTCTACACAGTAGTTCTCCCAGTACCTACCACACAGCCCAGCTCTTCAAAGGATACTTTGTTAAATGAATGAATGAGTGAAGGAATGAAGTCATGTTGGGGTCAATTTTTGTTTGGTGATTATATCACATTTCATTTTTCTGTGAGAGTTTAGGGAAGCAGGCCTTGTTGCTGGATTGTCTGCTGCTAACTCGGCACCACCACCACCCCCTCCTAAGTGTGGAAACTTCCACACTGTCGTCTTGCAGAGTCACTTCACGGGAGAGGACTTGGGGTAGATGTGGAGTGTGAAACCTATTCTCTGGAGGCATTTGTACACAAATGCGCAGGCAAGTTTGCGCAGCAGACTGAGACAGCGAGAACTTCTCAGAGGTTCTCAAGAGGTACAGCAACTTGCAGACAAGCTTTTGAAAATTACTCCAAGTGTTTGGAGCTGTGGGCTTCAGTGTCAACCACTCTGACCTTTGGGGCTGTTCCCCTGACCTTCAGGGGCAGCTTTATGACCTGTGCACCAGTGCAGCCCTCCCTCCCAGCAATTCAAAGGTTGCATAAATTCCTAATCCTGAATTAAACTCTTTATATATGGAATACATAGAGTGGCTTCTGTATTCCTGAGCAAGCCCTGATTTGTCCACTCGTTTAGGGAGTGTGAATTTACCCTGTCCCTACATCTGACCACACTCACCTGAATAGTCTCTATCTCTGGGACAATTCATTTGAGAGATTTCAGATTACCTTTCCTTTTGTACAAAAAAGAAACCAGTGGACATAGAGAAATACTTTTTGGTTTTTTTTTAAATGGAGTCTCGCTCTGTCACCCAGGCTGAAGTGCAGGGGCTTAATCTTGGTTCACTGCAACCTCCACCTTCTGAGTTCAAGCAATTCTCCTGCCTCAGCCTCCCAAGTAGTTGAGACTACAGGCCACCACACCTGGCTAATTTCTGTATTTTTAGTAGAGAGAGGGTTTCATTATGTTGGTCCGGCTGATCTCGAACTCCTGACCTCAAGTGATTCATCTGCCTTGGCCTCCCACAGTAGCTGGGATTACTGGCATGAGCCACCGCACCTGGCCGTGACTTTTTATTTTGACATAAGCCAAGTGATTTTCAGTCAATTATTCTTCAAGATATAAGTTTGTAAACATTCTATACTTCTGAAAGTCATGCATTTTAATTTTAAGATGATAGTTTTTTGGAGCATCTCCAATAACTTAAAATGATATCTCTTAGGCAGGTATGTTTTTACTCCCATTTATAGGTGGAAAAGCTTAGACATGTAAGAGCCAGTAGTAGCTCTGTTTGATATATCACATTCCTTACTTTGGAATAACATTTAAAAACCAACATCATTTGAAATAGAAAGTTTCAAAAATAATGGCAATTTTTTATAGCCAGTCTCATGAATGTTACAAGAGGCCACACCTTGAAACTTAACTTTAAACTTAAAAATATAAGCCGTACATATTCAAGTGATTAATTTTAACTTTCAGGAACATTTTATTGTATTTTCCTGAAGATTTTTACTCAAATTTTCCACTTCTGGTTTTTCCCAATGCGCACTGGTCCTGATCTCTGCCAAGTTGACAAAGATTGCTCCCAGATAATGGCAAAGGTGCAGCAGTAGCAACAATTTTTTTTTTTTTAAAGACAGAGTCTCGCTCCGTTGCCCAGGCTGGAGTGCAGTGGCATGATCTCGGCTCACTACAACTTCCATCTCCCAAGTTCAAGCAATTCTCCTGCCTCAGTCTCCCGAGTAGCTGGGACTACAGGCATGCACCACCACGCCCGGCTAATTTTTGTATTTTTAGTAGAGGCGGGGTTTCACCATGTTGGCCAGGCTGGTCTTGAACCCCTGACCCCAGGTGCTCTGCCTGCCTTGGCCTCCCAAAGTGCTGGGATTACAGGCGTGAGCCACCGTGCCCGGCCACAACACTTTTTTAAAAAGAAAGATTACCCCAAGTTAAGAGTTGAGTGGCCTTTGCTTCATGGATATCAGAAGTAGGCTTCTCCAGGCAGCATGTCAAGAACATCAGGGCGTTATAAACACACAACAGTGCAGCGATGAGAACCTGGCTTTTCTGGAGCCCACACTGTCCTCTTCTCAGAGGGAGCTGCTGTATGATAACAGATGGCTGCTGTGTTCCTCACCTTCTTGTCGTAGGCTCTGCTGTGGTTTCTTCCCCATGTATATGATTCAGAGCTCCTTACCAAGCACCTCTGTGACAGCCAAGGTTCCACCACTGATGAGTTATGCCCATGTTACTCACTTTCTTCCATCTCCATTATGCGCAAGCAGAGCCCGTTCCAGCCCCAACAGGCAACAGGCAATATGAGAACAAGGAAAGGAATCTAACATTTCGTGAGAGATGTAGGTTGGTGTTCCTAAACGTGGTATAGTATATGGAGCGTCAGAGTTACATTAAATGACCCAATTCCAAATGAGAAGACTCTGTCTGGGTGACGTAAGTCTCAGTTTCCTCTTCTGTTGTAATTAATGCCAACTCTTGCAGTAGTGGTGGATATTAATTGAAATAATGTACATAAAGCACCAAGCACAGCGTCTGGCACATGGGGATAACAACCATAATAGCTGGGTGTGGTGGCTCACGCCTGTAATCCCAGTACTTTGGGAGGCCAAGGTGTGAGGATCACTTGAGTCCAGGTGGTCAAGACCAGCCTGGGCAACAAAGTGAGACGCTGTCTCCATAAAAAATAAAAAATGGGCTAGGCGCAGAAGCTCACGCCTGTAATCCCAGCACTTTGGGAAACTGAGGCGGATGGATCACCTGAGGTCAGGAGTTTGAGACCAGCCTAGCCAACATGGCAAAACCCCATCTCTACTAAAAATACAAAAAATTAGCCAGGCGTGGTGGTGGTCGCCTGTAATCCCAGCTACCTGGAAGGCTGAGGCAGAAGAATCGCTTAAACCTGGGAGGCAGAGGTTGCAGTGAGCAGAGATTGTGCCATCGTACTCCAGCCTGGGCAACAAGAGCAAGATACCATCTCAAAAATAAATAAAGAAGTAAATAATAAAATAATTAAAAAATAAAAATAAAATTAGCTGGGCATGGTGGCACACGCCTTTAGTCCCAGCTACTTGGGAGGCTGAGGCAGGCAGATTGCTTAAGCTGGGGAGATCAAGGTTGCAATGAGCCATATTTGTACCACTGCATTCCAGCCTAGGCAACAGAGCAAGACCCTGTCCCCGCAAGCAAAGCAAACACAAAACCCAACCACAATAATAGACACTAGCATGATTAAGCAATAAACGCTTTTTGCAGGAAAGTAGACGTGCTATGCCACTTACTAGCTGTGACTTAGGCCAAAGCCCCTCACCTCTCTGAGCCCTTGTGGTGGCTTCATCTGTCAGCTGAATCTAGTAACACTTGTGCAGTTTACTCACGGGCTACTGTGCAAGTCAAAGGAGAAGACCTAGGGAAGGTGCACTGTAAGCTGCAAACCCCTGAATGAAAAAGATCCTGTGTAAGTCACTCCCTTACCAACCAAGCTTGCTTTGGTGAATTGGAAATTTTCCAGGGCCACAGGATTAAAAGTATTAGGAAGAACTGGTGTAGAATAGTGATTATCGATTAACTTGTATTCAATCATAATGCCTTAAACCAACTCATTTTCAAAACCTCTAAATACAAATAAATCAAGGCAAAACCAATTAGCATTTTTGTCAAAAAAAAAAAAAAAGACTGACAAGAAAAAAAAGGCTATACCAAATATAAGAAGTTGCACATGCCTTCTTAATCTCCTACTGGGAGCAGGAAGTGAGTGAATGAAGGTTCATACTCTGGAGCACCCAGTTTCCCCAGCTGTATGTACATCATGATATCGCTCAAAACTCCATTAGCTACCCTTCTGTTACAGTTTCAGAATCACACAGCAGTTGCTATGCTCCTATACAGTAATTCAAAAATACATACCTTTGGTCACTTCTCAGCCTTTTGGCTAAGATCAAGTGCAAAAATATATACATTTTACACACACACATACACAATGTAAGAACACATTGTAGAAATCGATCACAGCTATTACTCCTTTTTTTTTTTTTTTTTTTAACAATTCAATAGAATTCCAAGAGGAAGAAGGAATGTCATTATGAACCTGGGTGTCTGCGAGGGCCGGAGAAGGACTGAGGACAAACAGAAAGCTATGCTATCAGGAGGAATTTACACAGGTAGTCAGGTTTCTGAGTATGCAGAGGAAAGAAGTTTCAGTTGGACCACATTCAACAGGACATGAGCCCGGAAAGACTGCTTTAGTCTTATGATGTAAAAAGAAGTTATATAAGTTGAACAAATGCTCCTGTCTTTCAGGAATGTCTTACACAAGTTGCACAAACTGTCAGAAGCCTCAGGGAAATAGCCAGTGGTAAAAATGTTTGTCCAGCGCTCAGCTGACAGGCATGCATTGCAAAACTGTCCCTGGTATTTATTACCCTTGCCCTGCCCCCAACATATGCACACCACAGTGCAGCAACCGGGCTGCCAGCGAACCACATCAAAGTGGAGCCTCCCACCCCTTTTGCCCTTCTGAGTTCCAGCCAGCTGATCAGGTCCGCTGTGCGGGGGTGTGCCTTTCAGAGGTCTTCCTCATTCCTCCCTGGGCCAGACCTGTTCTAAACACGGAGGCCTCCATCTCCACCACGGTTCATCTGATAAAAGTCACATTGTTCAAAGCCACACTCAGAAAAGCATTATAAACTGTACTCCAGGAATATCTCATGAGCAGAAAGATAGCTTAGATAGCCTAATAATCTTATCTCTAATGCTATGATTCTTTAGAACTGTTCAAGGGAAGAAATTCCTATTGGGCTGAAAAGATGGAAGGCATGGAGAAAAAAATACTAAAACATCTTGTCAAATCATTGGACCTTGTATATTTACCCCGACCCTAAAAATTGGATCTTCGTTTACAGAAAATTACTATGGAGCATGCCATGAGTGAAATGCAAATTACCCTTTCCAGCTTCCGTTGGCGTGACAAAACACATTCTAATTTTTTGTGTTAGAAAAGTTCAGAAAGAATACCACATTTTCCTCACAAGTGTCATCCGGGATATATCTGCACAAGTGTTATTTAAAGGTTGAGTTGATTGGATTAATGGAGCAGGCACCTCCACCATAAATGGAGGGTTTGTTAATCTAATCCTTACCTCTTCCTTCAAAAAGGCTACTGTTTCTGTCTTGTGTGTCAGGGAGAAATGGTCCACATGAAGAGAATACCAACAGTAATAACAACCTGTACCGAGCGGCTCCCTACGTGCCAGGCGCCACTTTATGCATCCTGCATTGATCAAATCCTTTACTCCTCACAGCAGCCTCAGAGGCTGGGCTGTTGTTGGCCTCTTGCTTCCTTCCTGTGCACGTCCCACAGCTGGTGACACACTGTTCTTCCCTCATGCAGTGTTCTTTCTGTGGCCTGGCATCTGTGGCCATTGTTCACAGGGACGTCAGCCACCACTTCTTCACGTCACAGGATGTCATGTCTCTGCTTCTAAACCACAAGGTTTCCCCAGTTTTCTATTTTTATAAGTCAACACAGATGCTGCCTTTCTGGGAGTTGTTTTTCTGGGAATTTGGACCTTCTTTTTTCCTAGGCTGTTCTCACATACTGTTGTCATTCATCTTCCTGCCACATCTAGTATCTAGTGCAGCTGGATGAATGAGTTTTCAAACTAGTGGCTAATTGTGCCCTAGGGCAGCACTTTATAAAAATAGGGAGTGTGTGTGTGTGTGTGTGCGTGCACACGCATGCATGCATTCACCAAATAAAGCTACTATAGAAGCTGCTGTAGTGTATAAAAACATGAGCTTTGGAATCCAACAGTTCTAGGCTATAATCTCAGCTTCATCACTGGTTTCTCGGGGCCCTGGAAAAGATGACTTAACTTCTTCAAGCCTCAGTTTTCTTATCGGTAAAATGGGAATAATGGCAACACCTACCTCAAAAAAAGTTATAGACTTTAAATATAATTTTATATAATATACAGTTATTGTATTAGGCCTTCTTGTATTGCTATAAAGAAATACCTGAGACAGGGTAATGTATAAGAAAACAGGTTTAATTGACTCATGGTTCTGCAGGCTGTACAGGAAGTAGAGTGGCATGTTTCTTTGAGGGGCCTCAGGAAGCTGAGGCAGAAGGCAAAGGGGCAGAAGGCGAAGAGGGAGCAGGCACATCACCTGGCGAAAGCAGGAGCAAGAGAGAGTGGGAGTGGGTGCAACATACTTGTAAATGACCAACTCTGAGAGCAAGAGTTCACTTATCACCAAGGAAATGTCCCAGACCATTCATGAGGGATCTGCTCCCATGATCCAAACACCTCCCACCAGGCCCCACCTTCGACACTGAGGATTACATCTCAACATGAGATTTGGAGGAGATATCCAAACTCTATCAGTTATCATCACTTTAAAAGTGCTAGCTACTACTATTGCTGTTTCTTCAAACTTTCACTGTGTGAGTATCAACATCATCATTCACTTAATAGTATTTTGTTATATGACCTGACAATTCCATACTTAGCTGGATTCTCCAGGGAACTTGCCCTTATTTGCACAAGGAGACCTTTACAGGAATGTCATTGAAGCATTGTCTATAATAGTTGTGTGCTGAAATGGGTCCCCAAAAATGTGTATGTGGAAGTCCCGGCTCCCAGTACATCAGAATGTGACTGTATTGGGAGACAGGGCCTTTGAAAGGTAATTAAGTTAAAATGAGGTGATTGGGGTGGGCCCTAATCCAATATCAGTGGTGTCCTTATAAGAACAGGAGATTAGGACACAGATGTAGAGGAAAGACCATGGGAAGACTCATGGAAGAGACATAGCCATCTACAAGCCAACGAGAGGCCTCAGAAGAAACCAACCCTACTAATATCTTGATCTCAGACATCTAGCCTCTAGAATCATAAGAAAATAAATTTATGTTGTTTAAGCCACCTACTCTGTGGTACTTTGTTACAGCAGTCCTAGCAAACTAATACAATTGCCATTTTTAGTATCAATCTGTTGTGCATTAATTCGATTAATCATGATCATTGGTTTATGCACATATTATCATTGGGTTGTGAATGTTCAACTTATATTTAATTGTTAATGTACTTTTAAAAATGTAATAAGCATCTGTGTAAAAACAAATAAAACATACGTTTTTGCTTTGGGAGAGAGGTACACAGAGAGGTCCATATAAATATGGACCTGAAAATAACTCACATCGAATCATGCATTCCTCCATCAGCCTCACCCATCTCTTAAGTGCACATCAATTTGAAAGTAGGTAAATAAACCACAATATATTCATATAGTGGAATGCTACACAGAAGTGAAAGTAAATGAATTGAAGCCATGATTGTTAACATGCATAAACCTCAAATACATATCACCCCTGGGGAAGAGGGAAGATGAGAATAGGATTGGGGTGGATATAGAAAGTTACCATTGGCCGGGCACGGTGGCTCAAGCCTGTAATCCCAGCACTTTGGGAGGCCGAGAAGGGCGGATCACGAGGTCAGGAGATCGAGACCATCCTGGCTAACACGGTGAAACCCCGTCTCTACTAAAAATACAAAAACTAGCCGGGCGAGGTGGTGGGCGCCTGTAGTCTCAGCTACTCGGGAGGCTGAGGCAGGAGAATGGCGTAAACCCAGGAGGCGGAGCTTGCAGTGAGCTGAGATCCGGCCACTGCACTCCAGTCCGGGCGACAGAGCAAGACTCCGCCTCAAAAAAAAAAGAAAGAAAGAAAGAAAGAGTTACCATTGTATTTTTAATGCTTTATTTCTTAAGCAAAATTCTGGAATGCCAATATTTATTGCTAGCTTGTCTAACCCATGGCCTGTGGATCACATGCAGCCCAGGACGGCTTTGAATGCAGCCAAACACAAATTCATAAACTTTCTTTTTTTTTTTTTTTTTTTTGAGACGGAGTCTCGCTCTGCCGCCCAGGCTGGAGTGCAGTGGCCGGATCTCAGCTCACTGCAAGCTCCGCCTCCCGGGTTCACGCCATTCTCCTGCCTCAGCCTCCCGAGTAGCTGGGACTGCAGGCGCCCGCCACGTCGTCCGGCTAGTTTTTTGTATTTTTAGTAGAGACGGGGTTTCACCGTGTTAGCCAGGATGGTCTCGATCTCCTGACCTCGTGACCCGCCCGTCTCGGCCTCCCAAAGTGCTGGGATTACAGGCTTGAGCCACCGCGCCCAGCCAACTTTCTTAAAACATTTATTAGATTTTTTGTGAAGTTTTGATTTTTAGCTCATAAGCTATTGATAGTGTTAGTGTATTTTATGTGTGGCCCACGACAATTCTTCTTCCAATGTGCCCCAGGGGAATCAAAAGACTGGACACCCCTGATTTATTATATTATGTATGCTTTTCTGTATGCCTAATCATTTCACAATAAGTTTTAAAAACATAATTTTTAAGGTACTTTTTCTGCAGCTTTAGTGTCATCCTCAATTATTAAAAAGAGAAAAGTAACAGGTGTTGTGGCCTAGGAGGGACCAGACTCTTCACTGCTATCCCCACCACCATGACTCCCTTCTGATAAATTAGGGTGATTTATAGCTTTGGTATCTGTGACACCCTACCTTGAAATCGGTCATGCCTTTCCTGGTAGATCAACAATCAGGCTGTTTAGAAGTCATATTTCAGATCCTACTGGTTGATCAGTATTTTTCCACTTGCCATGAAAGGTGACCGTACGTAGGTTACTCTATGTGAACCAAAGAATTCTATGTAACCACCATGACATACAAACAGAAAACTGTCATTGCTCTGAGAGTTAATGAAAAGTAAATTCTGCTGAAGTGAAAGCATTAATGACATACTAAGAATTCTGATTCTAATATGCCTGATCAAGCTAAGAAAGAATCAATTGAGCTTTTATTCTTTTAAAAGAGTAACACAAAACTACATTGTGTAGCAGAAAGAGCTCAGGGATATCTGGAGTTGAATCCAGCTAATGTATACACACTATTTGACTTCGGCAAATTCTTTAACTTGTATAAGTCTCAATGTCCTTTTCTTAATATGGGAACAATGATCACCGCTTGGCAGGGTTTTTGTAGAATTCTATAAAGTAATACACGTCAAGCACCTTGGACAGTGCTACCACATGGCATGCTCCTGGCATATATAAATATGTCCCATCTCTCTCTGACAGTTAAATCATCCAAGATAAACAAAAAAACTGCAGCTATTACAGAGATCCCCTTAGAGTCTTCAATACTGCATCAAAGGTGAGAAATAAATGTGACGGAATAAGAAGGGAAAGGGGTCCATGACAAACAGAGGAAATTTTTTCTGCTGCCGGTTCCTCCTGATACTTCTTAAGGTACAGTTACCAGTACGGTTTCAAAGGAGAAAATGACTTTTAAAAATTGGTAAAATGTTAAATCATAAGAGCAAAATAAAGTTATGAATCTTATAAAAGAGATAGCTAATGTGGTTTTAATAGTTTCTCCATATTTTTCTCTAAGGAAAAGAGTGTTGAAAAATATTCTTATTCATAACTTTAAAGACTGGACAAGAAGGGATGATTTTAAATTAGGAAGATTTCAACTAAACTTAAGAAAAAAAATATTCTTGCCACCAGAGTGATAAAACACTGTTCTTATATGTGTTTTATAAATAATGGATAATTATTTGTCCTATGTATTTTGGAGTATTTCTTGCTAAACAAACAAATACTTTCAAAATTCTAAGACTGAAAAAAATACGTATCTACAAATCTACTTTTACATATTTATGCATATCTATATATGACATAATAGTCTAAAATGTTACTTTGAATTTTTATTAAAATTCTAATTCTAAATATACAGTTTTGGGTTTTTACCAGTATTTTATCAAAATCATTGTCCCATGTTATTTAAAATTCTCTGAAAATACAATGTTCCCACGTTATTTGGTTGTTTCCGATTTTTCTTTACTATAAATAACTGTGTGGTGAACATCCTGAGACAGAAACACTTTTGAAACTCTGTCTATTGCTTGCCAGAAAATGTATATCAAGTTGTACTCCAACCAGAGCTACCCAATTCACTTTACCCTTAGCTGGTTTGAGTATTAGCATTTAAAAGCTTTTTGCCCTTGTGTTTTACAGGGAAATGGCATTCCATTGTTGTTTTAATGTCCATATCTTTGGCTACTAGTGAAGCTAAACATCTTTTCAATAGGTTCATCTCCCACACCTGGTTTGCCCTGGAAAAGCTAATGGAAGATCCTGCCTGTCCCTAGAATCCTCTACTTCATCTGTCTCTGAAGAGATTCTTGGGCAATAGTCCTAATTCAAACCTAACTGTTACAAATCGAGGTTAGGCCATACTTTACTAAGATTTAAAAGCTCCTGATACTAGGTCCACAACACAAGATTTTTCAGTTCTTTTTAGAAAAATAAAAAGGCTCCCCCTCCTCTGGGGAAAGTTGAGGGGCAGGGGAAAAAAAATGGCTTACTAATGAGATCCATTTTTACAGTGAAGCTGTAAATTTTCCCAGAAACAAAACAAAAATAATTTGATGAGAAGTTCCTAGGATACTTTAGCATCAGAAATCCTGTGTCTTACCCAACTGCAAACATTATACAATATATATGTATTCAACTGTAGCCCTTCTTTATTCATAAAAGAATGAGTTGTAACATAGTCCTTAGACTTCACAAAGCCATTGATAGCATCCCAAAGAAATACAAATGCAAATTGCAAGCATTCTTTTTATCCTCTAACATTATTCTATGACAGTTCATTAAAATGTGATATTTTTCTTTGGTATCAATAAATGAAAACAAGTATTGTTTAATTAAAAATATTTAACTATTTTTTCTTAAATAATACTTCTAAGGCAATTAATGAAGACAACAGCAAAAATAACCTAGATAGAACATTATTTATATTACAACAACATGCTAATAAAGTAATTATTTTGAGGTCGGGCGTGGTGGCTTACACCTGCTATCCCAACACTTTGGGAGACCGAGGAGGGTGGATCAGGAGGTCAGGAGCTGGAGACCAGCCTGACTAACATGGTGAAACCCCGTCTCTACTAAAAATACAAAAACTAGCCAGGCATGGCGGTGAGCACCTGTAATCCCAGCTACTCGGGAGGCTAAGGCAGGAGAATCACTTGAACCTGGGAGGCAGAGGTTGCAGTGAGCCAAGATCATGCCACTGCACACCAAACTGGGAGACAGAGCGAGACTCTGTCTCAAAAAAAATAAAAATAAAAATTATTTGGAAAAGTTCATATCCTAAGTGGAGTACAAATATGTAATAATAGAAAATTATTAATATTAAACTCTAGACATCAAGCAAGAGTTTTAATGAACAAACTTCTTCAGCCAATTTTTGGTCACTCATCCTTAAATAAGCATAAAAATAGGAGTATCTCTTTCGTTCTACTCCTCAATATAAAATCTACAGGACCTTTCAGCCATGATGGAGTAACTGGAACCAAAGTAGCCTTCCCTCCTATCAACAGGATTTGAAAATTAAACAAAATTTGTTTTCAGGAAATGGTCATCAAGCGGTCCAAGACAGTGATCTCTGAGGGGACTTACAGCATGACCACTCTGATCACCCAACTCTCTGCTTGGGGAAAATTTCCTGATGTAGGTGAAGAGAAAGGGAGTCCAAGCAAACCTTGGTATTTTGGCTAACCAAATAGAAATAGGAAAAGACGAACAGAAGAACAATGAAGGGACAAATTGAAAGATGATAGACTTAACCCTAATCATGTCAATAATCATATTACATGTAAATGGACTGGGCACCCCCATTTAAAAGCAGATGCCAAACCAAATAAAAATGCAAGATCCAACAATATGCTATCTACAAAAGACACATTAAATATAAAGAAACAGATGACTTAGAAGCAACAGGAGGTAAAAACATACCATGCAAAAGTGAGTATAAAACAGCCAGAGTGGCTATGTTAATTTCAGACCAAGTAGATTTCTACTAAAAGAGTATTATAAGAAATAAAGACATTATATGTAATAATAAAAGAAGGAATCTGTCAGAAAGACAACAATCCTAAATATATTTGTACCTAATAACAGAAGATCAAAATTCATGAAGCAAAGACTCAAAGGGGGACAAATTCATACCCTTCTCTCAGTGTACTTATAGAACAAGTATAAAAAATCATGACAGGTAAAAACGATCTAAATATACAACTGATCAAATTAACTTAATTGACATCTACTAAACATCACACCCAACAACTGTTAAACACATTTGTTTTCCAGTGCACATAGAATGGTCACCCAGATAGGCCATATGCTGAGCCATAAATATGACTCAGTAAATTTCAAAGGATTTAAATCTTAAAGCACATGTTCCGTGACTAAAATGGGGAAAAAATTGGGTAATTATGTGGGCGGATAATGAGAAAATCCAAGACAATTGTTTCTAGGAAAAACACAACACCAAGATTAGGATAAACAATAAAAACAATCAATGAAAGCAGGAAAAAAAAAGAACTAAAAAGACTGAGGAGTCTTCAAATGGAAAAAAATTGTAGCAAATAATCAGAAAGTAAGGTATTACAAGGCACAACAGCCATTATTTTTATTTTTCTCAAAGTTGATCCCAGTAGTGAGACAGCTGATGGCAATTTAGGTCACCGGATCCTCTAGATTCCTCAGGAACACCCGTTTTAGAATATCTTTGAAGTTTAATCCGTGTTCCTCAACTTTTACGTGCATACAGAAGACATGGGGCTCTTGTTAAACTGTGGCCTACTATTCACTACATCTGGGTTGTGACCTAAGATTCTGCACTTCAAAAAGTTCCCAGATGATGCTGACACTGCTAGTCTATAGATCATATTTTGTGTAGCAAGCTTTTTAGAAGAGACCATGTCATCATGATCTGCCCATCCAGTCAAGAAAAATAAAATAAAATTGCATGATCAAGACCAACAACTTTTTCCCATTCACTCATTTTAAGCTGATTTTATAAAAAGCATAAAATATTGTTTAATGCACTTGAATCTTTATAAGCAATTTTATCACAAATAACAAAAAAATAAGAAAGAAATGGGGGGGAGATAGCTGAGCATGAAGCAATTGGTAAAACAAAGATAAAGAAGGAAGCTAGGTGAAGAGCTTCACTTCTTGCGTCTTGTAATAGGAACAACACTGTCTGTATATTTTTTAGGGGGAGAGAGAGTAAAGTAAAAGACTTTGGGTTCCTCAGTGGGCAATTCCAAAGTAATTTAGAATACTTAAAATGTGCTCTCGTGAAATACATTATAGGTGAAAATTTTAATAAAATTGTTAAGAAGATGTGACCATAAGAAAAAAATTCTCTGTTTCCCCTGGAGAGAAATTTGTGAGCTCCTAGGCTTTTTCAAGATTGATGACCAACTGAGTGAGCCTACAAAAGAAAAATACAGCTGGGTGCAGTGGCTCATGCCTATAATCCCAGCACTTTGGAAGGCCAGGATGGGAGGATCACGTGAGGTCAGGAGTTCAAGACCAGCCTGGACAACATGGTGAACGCTGTCTCTATTAAAAGTACAAAACTTAGCTGGGTGTGGTGGTGGGCGTCTGTAATCCCAGCTGCTTGGGAGGCTGAGGCAGGAGAATCACTTGAACCCAGGAGGCAGAGGTTGCAGTGAGCTGAGATCTGCACCACTGCACTCCAGCCTGGACAACAAGAGCAAAACACCATCTCAAAAAAACAAACAACAACAACAACAAAATCACACAAAAGAAATCCTTTGAAACTTATAGCACAACAAAATGAGATGTACCGTACAATAAACTTGGTCACTAAAAGACTTAGTCAATGACCCTGCTTATTTTTTCATATTCATTACCATGGAATTCGAAACCAAAATCTAAAGTAATTCAACACACCAGTTGTATTCTTTCATTCAGTCAGAGATCATTCAACCAATATTTAATAACACCCGGTGGTTTTAGCATATTTTTTTCTATAACAGCATTTATCTAAGAAAAGTTTATGGTCCCCAGAAATCAATCTTTCTCAAGTAAGCTATTTTTTATATTTGGAAATAAATTCAGACTTAATGGAAAATAAATTCAGACTTATTTATTATTGTTTGGAAATAAGTTCAGACTTACAGAAAAGTTGCAATAGTACAAAGAACACCCATATGCCTTTTACCCACATTATCTTGTTAACATTTTGCCTCATTTTCTTTATTATTCTGTAAGATTTGAGACTAAGTTTCATTTATCATGGCCCTTTACCCCAGTTTCGGTGCATATTTCCTAAGAATAAGGATATTCCCTTACATAACCACAGTACAGTTACCAACTTCAGTAAATTTAACATTGATGCAATACTTCTATCTAATTTATCATGTGTATTCCGGATTTGTCTCTTTACACCAATAGTATCGTTTATAATATTTTTTCCTTTAGAATTAAATCTAGCCTAAGATCAGGTCTTGCATTTTGTTGTCATGTCTCTTTAATGCCCCTTGATTTTGAAAATTCCCTTAGCTTTTCTTTCTCTTTTATGACATTAACTTATTTTTTTTCTTTTTAAAATAGAGTCTCACTCTGTTGCACAGGCTGGAGTACTGTGATGCAATCACAGTTCACCGAAGTTCAAACTCCTGGGCTCAAGCAATTCTCCTGCCTCAGCGTCCTGGATAGTTGGAACTACATATGTGCACCACCACACCTGGCTAATTTTTTGTATTTTTTATAGAAATGAGGTCTCCCTATGTTACTCAGGCTCATCTCAAACTCCTGAGTTCAAGCAATCCTCCGACCTTAGCCTCTCAAAGCTCTGGGATTATAGATGTGCGCCATCACGCCTGACCAACATTAACATTTTTGAAGAACCCATTCTCTTTTCTTTTCTTTTTTTTTTTGAGACAGAGTTTCGCTCTGTCGTCCAGACTGGAGTGCAGTGGCACGATCTCGGCTCACTGCAAGCTCCGCCTCCCAGGTTCACGCCATTCTCCTGCCTCAGCCTCCGGAGTAGCTGGGACTACAGGCGCCCACCACCACGCCCGGCTAATTTTTTGCATTTTTAGTAGAGTCGGGGTTTCACCGTGTTAGCCAGGATGATCTCGATCTCCTGACCTCGTGATCCGCCCGTCTCGGCCTCCCAAAGTGCTGGGATTACAGGAGTGAGCCACCGCGCCCGGCCTGAAGAACCCATTCTCTCTCCCTTCCTTTTTTAAGTGGACTGTTCCTCATTTAGAGTTGTCTGATATTTTCTTATGATTCAACTCAGATTATGCATTTCTGGCAAGAATTCTACATAAGTGACGTTACATCCTTCTTTAGGTATCACATTTAAAAATAACGATGTTATTTTTAGGTTAGAAAAAGTTCATAGTGTCTTCACAGACTAAATGTCCAATTTTAAAATAAGTTCTTGTTAATTTAATATACTTTTACTAAATTAAGAGAAATGTTTTTATTAAATAAAATAAATGTTTGTTTATGACAAATAGATAAGCCATGCAACATTTTATGCATATATTTTCTGAGTTTTTCTGCTCATTGCCTTTTCTATGATCTTGTATAGTGGTCAGGCATTCACTCCAGGCTTCACTAGCTGTGGAGAGAAATGTCCAGAATCATCTCTATAATATTCATTAAAACAGTTCAAATGAATTTTCAAAAAGTCTCTCCTTTGTAAAACATATTTGCAACTAAGACACTCCAAAATGAAATATTTGCATTTGGCCCCATGTCACTTCCTTTAATCATAATCTTCACTGAGTTAAATGAGCCATTTAGGTCTTGTCGCAGCAAGCATCAATACTTATATCGCTGAATTAATGCTAAAACAACCATTAAATATGGCATGATTTCAGGAGACTTAAGTGCTGGTTTACTACACTTCTGTATTACAGATGAATTCTAGAGAAAAAGTACATCCTGACAGCTGTTTTCAGTTCATTGTATTTTTTTGAAAAAAAACATTTGTTTTCAATTTGTCTATAAATAATGGAAGAAAACACCGCTGAGGGGCCCAGTATGATTTTTATAGAAGGTTCATTTTTGGAAATCTGATAAGCTTATAACCACATATGTTTAAAATAATTCTAGTATAAAATTCAGAAACCTGAGGTGGGGAATTCCTACTTGTCAGGGAACTCAATGTTTAGCTTATCCATCTATTACCTAGCTCCATTTGTGAAACATTTTGTGTTTTTAGAAATCCTAAAGCAAAAATTTTAAATACATGTTAAACTTCACAATGTTCATTACAAAACTTTAGCATGTAGATGTAGTATATTGATTCTACTTTGAGATTGTAAGTACATGGGCAAATAAAAATGATAAATATATGCATTAATGATGTAGAATGAGAGAATTATGCATGTGGACATCTACCTACTGGAAGTATAGCAACATATGCGCACATGTGGGCTTATTGACTGGTATGTTTGTATCATTAAAAGGATCTGCCCTATACTATTCCTCTAGAAGGGTACAAACTTAGCAATACAAAACAAGAGATGTTAAAAGGTCTTTAAAAGATACTTTTTGTTGGGCAACGATCTGGCCAACAGGGTTTAACTGTATGGGTGTCATAAATTCTCTCTCTTTTTTTTTTTTTGAGACAGAGTCTTACTGTCACCCAGGCTGGAGTGCAGTGGCATAATCATAGCTCACTGCAACCTTGACCTCCCAGGCTCAAGCTATCCTCCCACCTCGGCCTCCTAAGTAACTGGGACTGCAGGCGCACTCACACACTATGCCCAACAATTATTTTAAAATTTTTTTGTAGAGATAGGGTCTTGCCATGTTGGCCAGACTGGCCTAGAACTCCTGGCCTCAAGTGATCTGCCTGCCTTGGCCTCCTAAAGTGCTGGAATTATAGGCATGAGCCACCAGGCCCAGCCTAAATTCTTAACTAGATAACAGCTGACCAAATCCTTATATATGCCAGACATAATGCTCTGGTTTAGAAACTCAACAAGCAACTTCCAACTGAAATAAGTTTTTATATGTATCAGTCATTCTGTAAGGTAGTGTGAGCAATTAAAATCAGTGTCCTTAAATGAGAATGAACTGAATTGTGAACACTGGCTTAGGTATTTAAGAACATTTGATAAAATTTAAACTATAGCTTTAAAAAGTCTTAGAGAATTATTCTTTAACAAAAAATTCTGTTAATATTATGCCTCCTACTGTCCAGCCTATAAAGGCAAACTTTCATGGATTATCATGACAAAATACAAACTTCCCATGAATGTTCCGTAATGAATCTAAGTCTCTCTTGGTCATCTCTGAATAATACACTTAAGAAAGGAAGAAGCCATCAAGAGTTATTTCTTAGTCTCTACTTATTGATGTGAGAAACTAAACACGAGACAGTATCGCTCCTTCAGAACTACTCCAGCGTGTCCTCTGTCCTTTGAGTATATAAATGTGAAGATAATCCAACTGTAATATCTCATCTCTTCCAATTTAAGTCCTAGGTAAACATGACGTGCTTCATTATTCTTTTGATAAGGAATTATTTTACAATGGTCAGCAGATTAAATTCCTTTTTAAAAGATTTCACCAATGCCACTTCTAAAGCCAAATGAGGGGAAACCGGTCAAAGCTGCAAGAGGGAAAATCTGACAATGTGCAGACTTAGCCTCGCTGTTGTTTATGGAAAGACATATGAAGGCAGCCGTTGTCATCGTAGTTTTCTTTAGGTTTTGAACATTTTTGCCAAAGAATCACTGAGGTACAAATGTCACACAAGTGAGTAAGAAAGAGGATTTCCTTCTGAACACAATTGACAGGACAGGTGTCAAATAAAAGGAAGTTTATCTGACGACCTTCAGATTTGTTAAGGGTTACTCATATTTCTCATCAAACACTGAGAAGCTACCTATACCATAACATCAAAAATGTCAGAATTTAGAGAATGGCAAAGTGGTTAGGAATGTGGACTTACGAGCTGACCATCAAGTGTAAATTCTAAATTTGCCACTAATTTGCTGTTGCTCTTGGGCATGCTACAGTACTTCTTTTGTCCTCAGTTCCTTATCTGTACAATGGGAATCAAGATAATACAGCACTTACCTCTAGGGTCCTTATGAGGATTAAATGAACTACAGCATGTGAAGTACTTAGAACACTGCCTGGCACAAAGAAGTACTGTTCTCCCAAATACTCATAATTATTATCTTCCTTCCTAGAGCAACACAATATAAGGGAGCAAATTAGCCAAAAGTCTTGTTTCACCAAAGACTGGCTATTTGATTTCCTGCAGCTGGTTGGATCCAAGCATGTCTATTAAGCCAGATTTTCCTTCACGAAAAGCTTTACCATTATCATCATCATCATTATTATTATTATTAATTAAATCTTCCTTTGGCTTAATAGCATCTTAATAGGTAAAGTGCATCAACATCAAAACAATGTTGGATTTAGTTAGCACAAATCTCCATTTTAATACCAGTTCCCACATTGTTTTGTGTTGACCATTTCACAAGCAATCATTAAGTGTTGAATCAGTCCTTAACACTTTGTCAGGCACAAGGAGAGGCTTCCAATCTGTTAAAGAGACTAAATGTAGAAACCTGAAATAATGAATATTCCTATCAATGCAACTGTCCTTGGTTATACCCTCCTCACTTAATCTTCCTCTATCATATCAGGCACAAAGCCTGGATTTCCACAGTTTTTGCTTGCTGTATTCCTCTCTGAGTTGTAGAACTTACTACCTCCAGTTTAAGCAAGATGAAGCTCACTCACCGTCACTTTACCTTTGCTGCTGCTAAATATTTGTCCTCATCTCTCAAATCCTCTACACACTTCCTACAACTACTCCAATAATGCGGCATACGGGAAAAAACTAGGTTTTGTAGTCAAGAGACTTGAATTTTAACATGGGCTTATAAATAAGTGTATAGCTATTTCAGCCTCAGTTTTCTTATCAGCAAAATGGGAATAATCATAACAACTTCATAGTGCTTCATTGTGGGTTTCAAGGAAGTGTATGCAAAGTGCCTATTCAGTACCCTGCTCATAGAAGACATTCAACAGCTTTCTTCAGGCCGTACTATCTCTCCTACTCAGAAAATCTGCTTGGATACTACTTTATTAAAGAAATGAAATCATCTTGCCTGAATAACCTCTTCCTTTGATTTGGTTTTTAAATTATATCTCTACATCCCTCTCTTCTCCTGCCTTGCAAGAAGGCGGGGCTCTCCTCCTCTCTAGAGCTAACCGCCCCCCAGAGATAACTCCCTCCCTGATTTATTTAGCAGGCAATATTGATTGCTTATTATGTGCCAGGAACATATAAGGTATTCTGATTCAGAAATGAGTAACTTGGGTTTTGAGGAGCTCACAGTTATTTGGGGGGAGATCAGATTGGCAAGGAAATGGACCATCACCACACAGTGAGGTATGCATAAGAAAGTACGGGAGCATAAGAGAACCAAAAAAGCAAACTGAGATTCAATATGATGTTCTGTCCTTCCATCTTATCACACCCAAAAGACAAAATCATTTACAAATGAAATTTTTGCCTTTGAGGGTCTTCCACTCACTCAGATTCTATTTGCAGCCTATGGATATATCAGACTTGCCATTGTCACAAGGCACTAAGAACTGGCATCTGCAGGCACAAATGATATCTTAACTCTCTTCAAAGCTCAGGAAACCTGCTCCACCTATCACTAAACATTCCACAGTGATTTATTCAGGAGAGCTACCATCTCAGTTGAATTATAAAATAAGCTCCTGGGCTGGACCTGGTGGCTCATGCCTATAATCCCAGCACTTTGGGAGGCTGAGGCAGGAGGATCACTTGAGGCCAGGAGTTTGAGACCAGCCCTGGCAACATAGGGAGAACTCTGTCTCTACAAAAAAAAAAAAGAAGAAGAAGAAATTTAAATTAGCTGGACATGGTGGCACATGCCTGTAGTCCCAGCTACTTGGGGGACTGAGGTGGGAGGATCATTTGAGTCTGGAAGGTCAACGCTGTAGTAAAGACGTGGTCACACCACTGTACTGCAGCCTGGGCAACAGAGGGAGACCCTGTCTCAAAAAACAAGCAAATAAAATAATTTGTTTGAATTTAATATGCTTTTACTAAAATATACACACATACACCCCTGCAAGGACATGTCCTGCCAAATTTCAATAGTCACCTCAAACATCACATTCATTCAGTTACTCACATGCAGGAAATAGTCATTTATTCATTCCTGCTTTCTCAACCCGTGCCTCTTTGTCTAACACTTTCAGTCCTTCACTTCTCCTGGCTTTCAATTCTCTGCCTTTTAACAGTAATATGCCTGCCCCATCTGATGTCCTTCACACAAGCTGGGTGTCCTGCCCACCCCCATTTTTCTCCATCTATTTAGCACAAAAATTCACAACTTTTTACTATATGCCCCTCTGCTTTCACATGACACATTCTCTCCTCAACAACTTGTAATGTGGCATCAGGCCCCATGCTTTCAAAAGCCAACTATGGTCTTGCAGTTTACAAACCCAGCAGGCTATTCTCAGACTTCATTTGCTTTACTGTGAACTTTTCTGTAGATGTGTGTTCTTTGCTGGTATCATCCTCCTTTCTGCCACTGTCTCCCGTTTTGCTTTTATAAAACAATCCTCTCTTGGGTTGTACCTTACTCATCTTTCCTTGCTTTCTCCTTTTTCTCCTTCATCTCGTAAATAAGAGTACTAGCCAAACTCTAGTCATTGTTGAGTAATTTTATTCATTTCCAAGACTTCAACTAGCACTCAATTAATATGGCTCTCAAATGTACATTTCTAGCCAGAACTGTCTCTGGAACTCCAATCCTGCATCCCAAACTACATATGTGACATTTTCAAGGAAATGAACTGCAGCTATTTCAAACACCATATGTAAAAACCCATCACATACACACAAAACCCCAGATTCTTCTCCTGGCTGCTCTTTTTCTCCTAGTCTTCCAACTTGAAATTCTAGAGTAAGCTTTTAATGCTTCCCTCATACCTGTTTAATTTCCTAATTCTCTACGTACTTTCTTACCGGTATCTCCAGTTTTCTCATTGCCTTCACCCTAATCAGGACCTTAATACACACACCTAGATTACAGCAACTGTCTTCTAACCAGTTTCTCTGCCTCGGGCATTCTATCCCCAGCCAGTCTGTCCTGTACATTTCCAGTGAGTGAGTCTTTCTAGATGATAATATCACTACCCTGCCCAAACATCTTTCATGGCTTCCCAAAATCCAGCGGAGAAAGATGTGTAAACTGATAATCACTGTCAGCCACAAGCAAAACCTAACCTACTTTTTAGATTCATCTCATATGACATGCCAAGCTAGCCAAACTGCTGTATTAGCCATGCTCAAAAATGCTTTTATGACTTTGGTCACTGTTCCCTAAAATAGGACACATGCTCCCTTGTCACTTCTCGCGAAATACTCCCATTTCTTCAAGGCTTGTTTCAAGCTCCACCTCATCCCAATTCTAGGTCATTCCCAGTTCCATTGCTTTCTGAAGCTTTCTGGGTCATGGCACTCCCTATCTCTACGTACTTTCCTTCAGACTAGTTTGATTACGCCTTGCGAAATCAATTACACTTTTATATTTAACTTTCGGGTTTGGAGGTATTTGAGGAAGAGTATCATATGATCCCATAGGATGATTCCTGTTGTGGTGGCACATAGGAAACTATTGCAGGGTCAGAATATAAGCTGATGAGGGAAAAGCAGAGATACTCATATTGAAGCACTGTGTACCAAACCAGATTTTGGAGCATGGTACAAAGTAAAAGAGAAAATACACTGAGATTTCAATCTGAGAAAACATCACTAAGGCTTTATTTCATATGAAAAAGTGGGAATTAGCATGATTTTAGGAAAAACAGGGAGAACATTAATGTGGCCAGAAAAGATTGTTCCCTTAGGAATTGTGTGGTGAGATGTCAGATAAAACTGTTGATAATGAACTTTAGTGAGAAATTACACATTTAAATATGGCTATGTTCCAACACAGAATTCTTTAATTCCCTAATAATTTCTGTGATGGGAAATTATAATTCAACTGAAGCACTGGCAAACAGAGTTGATTTTTATAGAATATTATCTTCAAATGATAATAAGCATGAACATACAATCCCTTTGCTACTCAAATTGTCGACATTCATTTACTGCTTAATTCAGCTCTGCTAAGCATCATTATTCAAAATTCTACTTTAGGAAATGGAGAAAACAAACCCAGTTACTATAATAATCTGAATTTCCTCCATTATATTCCCCACAACTTTTTTATGTTAATAATTTTTTCCAACGGTGAAATGTCGATGACACTGATTTTAGCACCCTGTATTTGCTAGAGCTGGTCTTTTTTCAGAGCCTCTATCTCATCAGTTTAAAAGTTCAAGGGGATGTTAGCCTTGAGATTTGCAGCAATGAAATGCAATGCTTTTGCATGGTTTTTCTTTTCCTCTTTTCAGGTTTGCTTATTTTTGTGTTTATTTTCTCATGGTTTCAAAACTTACTCTACCAAATTCCCAAGTCTGGAATTATTTTCTATCACTGCAGTCATTGAAGCATAGTATTGTTTTGTTTGCCATCCGGAACATCCTCCAGTTCTACTCAGAGGGGAAGAAGAGGAGAAGAAAGGGGTAGCAGGTGCTGAAGTTCTATTCACAAGGGCATTGACCCTTGGCAGGGGCGTGACAGGGTTTTAAAATAGGATTAGACACCCAAACAAGAAAAAGGTCACACTTGACATTTCCACTGGAAATACCAATGCAAATAGAGCTGATCCTAGGGACATTTTTCACACACACACACATACACGAAATTTTGAATTGGTTTAAGAGAAAAATGATAAATTTCAATGAATTGTTTTCTTAAAAGCGTAAACAAGCAACTCTAGGAAATAGAGCACAATAATAGCAACAAATATGAGTCAAAAATTCACAAGAAATGTCCTCTGCTGTTTGTTATTTTTAAGGATTCATTCTTTATTTTGTCATAAGAAGAAAACCAAGGATGGAGTTGATGGGGGACATGACATAAAGATCTGAACATGTTGATTTTGATGCATATATAAAGTCTCATTATTTTAAAAAACCTAGTCCCTAATCATTGTCATCCCCATTTCTACTTGCAAAGTATCCCATCTGTCTCCTGAATAATAATAGAATAATGATAACATTTTATCTCCCAACTTTTCATTTCATATTAAAGTAGCTGGCCAGGTGCAGTGGCTCACACTTGTAATCCTGACATTTTGGGAGGCCAAGGCTGGAGAATTTCTTGAACCCAGGAGTTCAAGACCAACGTAGCCAAAGAAGTGAGACCCTGTCTCTACAAAAAAATTAAAAATTAGCCAGGCATTGTGGTGTACACCTGTGGTCCCAGTTACTCAGGAGGCTGAGGAGGGAGGATCGCTTGATCTTGGCAGGTCAAGGCTGCAGCGAGCCATGATTGTGCCACTGAACTCCAGCCTGGGCAACAGACCAAAACTCTGTCTCAAAAAAATAAAAATTAAAAATTAAAGGAGCTGACCAAACTATCTGACACCAAAGTAAAATTTGGAGGCACCTGGAAGAGGAAATCTGTCACAAGCTGCTTCAATATCCACCAATCCCTCTTGAAGATTTCCACATCATTCACCAAAAAGGAGACTGCCCATGAACGCACTGCATAATTCTGAAAATTCACGAGCCTTCCAGCTCCAAAATTTTGCACCTTCATTCGTACAACTGAGACATGTATGCCCATTAACAACACTCCCAAAGTAAGCCAGACCAATACAGGTTTATTGCCAAAAAGAATTCTTAGAGGAGTAAATTCTAGAGGCCTGAGTGTATACAGTTATTCAAAGAAGTCCAAGAAAAACATATCTGCTGTGTAGATTCCAATTTTAATATATTAGACATATATAAAGGGAAGTTCATCTATACACAAATTGTTAAGATTTTTGAAAGTTTGGCTATGGAAAAAATAAAAATCAAATCCACCCTAGAGAAGCTCAAACTCTTTAAGTGACGAACTGTCCTGAAAAGGTATGGTGGGACATGAGGTTTGAGGTAGGGGCAGTAGATTCTACTTTACTCTCGTCCAATGACTACAGGTTTTAAAACTGCCTACTATATTGAAATGATGTAATTTACAGTATTTTATTAATCACAGTCAACCACGTTGTCAGAGTGTCTAGCATAAGATTACCTTGAGTTTTAACCAAAAGCAAAAGCAGAGAAATATTAAAAAAAAAGCAACACTTCCCTGGGGAAATGCATGACTCCATTAAGTTATTTGAAATTATTGTAACCAATTCAAAGACCCTCATAAATACCTAGGTAAGCACCTAGGGACCCCATATCTCAAACTGATAGAGTTTCTATAAATGGAAGCAACATCCATAAAGTTTGACTGCATTGAGCCTAGAACATGCTTCACCACATTCCATTCTCACAAATTAAGTATAATATAGTCATGCATTGCCTTGTAACAGGGTTATGTCCGGAAAGACATAATTTGTCTCCTAGGCTACACACCCGTTCAGCATGTTACTACTGTACTGAAGACTGTAGGCGACTGTAACACAATGGTAATTGTTTGTGTATCTAAATATAACTAAACATAGAAAAGGTACAGTAAAAATAAGTATAAAAGTATAAAGTGTTTTAAAAAAAACAAAAGAAAAAAAAACAGGTCGGGCACAGTGGCTCACACCTGTAGTCCCAGCATTTTGGGGGCTGAGGCAGGCAGATCACGAGGTCAGGAGATCGAGACCATCCTGGCTAACATGGTAAAACCCGGTCTCTACCAAAAATACAAAAAAATTAGCTGGGTGTGGTGGCCTGGGCCTGTAGTCCCAGCTACTCGGGAGGCTGAGGCAGGAGAATTGCTTGAACTGCGAGGCAGAGGTTGCAGTGAGCCAAGATCGCACCACTGAACTCCAGCCTGGCGACAGAGCGAGACTCCATCTGAAAAAAAAAAAAAAAGAACAAACCAAAAAAGTATATAAAATGACACACTTGGCCAGGTGGCTCATGCTTATAATCCCAGAACTTTGGGAGGCCAAGGCAGGTGGATCTCTTGAGCCCAGGAGTTCCAGTCCAGCCTGGGCAACATGGTGAAACTCCACCTCTACAAAAATTACAAAAATTAGCTAGCCATGGTGGCGCCTATAAGCCCGGCTACCCAGAGGCCGAGGTGGGAAGGCTTGAGCCTGAGAGGCAGAGGTTGCAGTGAGCCGAGCTCATGTCATTGCACTCCAGTCTGCCTCAAAAAAAAAAAAAAAAAAAAGGTACACTCGTATAGGGCATTTACCATGAATGGAACTTGCAGCACTGGAAGTTGCTGTGAGTGAATCAGTGAGTGGTGAGTGAATGGGAAGGCCTAGGACATTACTGTACACTGCTGTAGACTTTATAAACACTGTACACTTAGGCCACAGTAAATTTAAAAATTCTTTTTCTTTAATAATAAATTAACCTTAGCTTACTACAACTTTTTTACATTATAAACTTTTTAACTTATTACAATTTCTGACTTTCTTGTAATGACTTAGCTTAAAACACAAACATATTGTACAGTTGCATAAAATATTTTCGTTCTTTCTATCCTTATTCTATAATATTTTTTCTATTAAGATTGTTTTCCGTTTTAAACTTTTTTGTTAAAAATGAAGACACAAACATACACATTAGCCTAGGCCTACACAGGAACAAGGTCATCAATATCACTATTTTCCACCTCCACGTGCTGTTCCACTGGAAGATCTTCAGGGGCAATAATGCACATGGAGCTGTCATCTCTGTGATAACAAATGCCTTCTTCTGGAATACCTCCTGAAAGAGCTGCCTGAGGCTCTTCTTGAGGAGGTGTCACTCTTTTCAGAAATACATCCATGGGGTTTGCTTGGTTTGTTTCTTTTTTCATGATAGATTTGCTTGTAAACAGATAATGATGCACCATGAACACTCTTCTCTATGAATGAAAACCTTCCAGCATTGGGGGTCTATGCTTTCAAATGCTTTAAGGAGATTGTTGAAGCCTGCAAAAGCTTCTGCTAAAGCCTTCACTGTGAATTTTTATGTGAGTTCTTCTTTTTCTCCTCCTGAAGTTTTCTTTTCTCTTGCCTCTTCTTCAGCTATCGGTTCCTGTTCCATCACAATCTTATGTATAGGACCACCATCATATATGTCATCCCACATTGAAGTGTCATTATGCAGCATGTGGTTGATATCTAAATTGTCCCTTTATCCTTAATGAAATCCAAGAACTTGTTGTAGAGGAAAATATCTTTCATTAAAGGTAAGTTTTAAGGTCATAGTTGCTATCTTTTTAACTACATGATATTCAGATATTAACTGTAGTGGACACCATGAAAAAAGTGAGAAATTGACTTTAGATTAAACCGAACTTTGGTAAGTTTCATCTTTGCTGCAATTATTGAGATTTACCAGTCTGGAAAAAGAATTTATGTAAATTACCTTTAAAAATACTCTAACAGCATATTCAATTTTGGATATTTGCCAAAATAATCTCACCTAAGTATTTATGTGACTCTTATCTCTGGGATCAATTAAGTGTTTAGCTGAAGACACAATATTTAACTGAAATGTGAGTCGAGAACTCTTGATAATCATATTATATAATGCAGTTAAAGCAAAAATTCATAATTATATGAATATCATTTCTTTTTCTTAACTGAAGCGCTATAGGACTTTATGAGAAAATGTAAAACATGTATTGGGAGATAAGGTGAAAAAACAGAGAAAGAGAGATCATATAACTTACTCATAGCCCTTAAATTACAAGGAAAGGGAAGAGAATATTCCTTTCACTTTTTTTTAAGACCGAGTTTCGCTCTGTCGCACAGGCTGGAGTGCAGTGGCGTGATCTCGGCTCACTGCAACCTCTGGTTTCTGGGTTGAAGCGATTCTCCTGCCTCAGTATCCCGAGTAGCTGGGATTACAGGCACGTGCCACCACATCCAGCTAATTTTGGCATTTTCAGTAGAGACAGGGTTTTACCACGTTGGCCAGGCTGGTCTCAAACTCCTGACCTCATGTGATCTGTCCACTTCAGCTTCCCAAAGCGCTGGGATTACAGGCATGAGCCACCACGCTCAGTCATATTTTTAACTTTTAAATATAATGTTCAATTGTTTTTCCAATTATAAAAGCAATACATGCTGAATATGTAAAATTTGAAAAATACAAAACTTAAAATCTCAATTACCTATATAATAACCACTTTTTCAGTGCTTTTACCATGCATATGTGCACATATATAAATAAATAAATATATTCCTTTTTAAAGGGGGTTACACTGCTTCTGTAATTGTGCATCCTACTTGCTTCGCAGACACTTTCCAGTCCATCTCTGATCATTCCCTTGGGAGGAGAAATTACTGAGTTAAAGTACATAAACATTTTTAGTGTCTTGCTACCAAAAGTGCAATTGCTTTCCAAAAGTATTATCTATGTATATTGCCTCATTTCTTACTAACAATGCATATTAAATATTTTATTATATTTACATATAATGTATAGCTATCATATATCTATGTATTTTTAAAGGCATAGTTTTTGCTTTAATCTGAATCTGTTTGATTACTATTGAGATTGAAATATTGTGTTGGTTTCAAAGTCATGGTTTTCTAATTGATTTATAATGTCCCTTTATATTCTTTTTATAACTAACATTGTGACTATATGTTTTTTGCAAATATTTTTCCTATTTTATCATTTTACTTATGCTTTTTAACCAAAATTTCCATTATAATTTATTCCATTGTATTTACTACATTGCTTTTGTGCTTAAAAAGTTCATCCTTTGCTGGGCAAGGTGGCTCATGTTTGTAATTCCAAGGCTTTGGGAGGCCAGAGCTGGAAGATGGTTTGAGCCCAGAAGTTCAAGATAGCCTGGGCAACATAGGGAGACCCTAGCTCTTCGAATAATTCTTTTTTTAAAATTAGGTGGATGTGGTGGTGCGCACCTGTGGTCCCAGCTACTCAGGAGGCTGAGACAAGATGATTGCCTGAGCCTGGGAGATTGAGGCTGCAGTGAGTCATGATTGCTCCACTGCACTTCGACCTGGGCAACAGAGCAAGACAAGACCCAGTCTCAAAAAAGGAAAAGAAAAGAAAAGAAAGTTCATCCTCACCTCAAAATTAAACACTATCTTTTTCCTCTAGAATTTTTATCATTTTAATCTAATATTTATTACACTGTATAGTAAAAGACTGAAACTAGTTTTTTCTTCAATCACTTGATCAGGTCTCTCAACCAACTTGTCCTGTAGCCAAGGCTTTTTCATTTTTATTTTTTATTTTTTTCTGAGATGGAGTTTCGCTCTTGTCACCCAGGCTGGAGAGTAACGGCGTAATCCTGGCTCGCTGCAACCTCCGTCTCCTGGGTTGAAGTGATTCTCCTGCCTCAGCCTCCCGAGTTGCTGAGATTACAGGTGCCCACCACCGTGCCTGGTTAATTTTTGTATTTTTAGTAGAGACGGAGTTTCACCATCTTGGTCAGGCTCGTCTCGAACTCCTGACCCTCAGGTGATCCACCCGCCTTGGCCTCCCAAAGTGCTGGAATTACAGCTGTGAGCCACCACGCCCAGACTCCAAGCCTTTTTTTTTCTTTTTTCTTTTAAATTATGAACTATCATTATAAATATGAAGAACTTTTTCAGAGCTCTCTACTTTACTATTGGCTTGTTTATTCTTATTTCAGTACCAAACAGTTTAATTTTTGTTTCTTCTCTTTGGTGAATTACAAAGTCATTAGTCACTCTTTAAAAAAAAAAAGTCATGACATTTTCACATGTTTAGTCTTCTAGACAAATTTTGGAATAATTTGGTCAAGTTCCTGAAGGAAACTATGTTGGTATTGTGATCAGGAATGCATTAGATCTATAAGCTAACTTGGAAATGACTGTCAACTTCATCATATTCAGTCTTTCCATCCAGAAGCAAAGTACATCTTTATGTTTCTCTAACATTCTAGAAAATATTTTTTATTATTATTACTGATTAAATCTTTTCCCCTATTATATCTCCTTAGTGGTTATTGCTACAAAATAGAATGTCTGTTGATTTTGGATTGATTCATTACCTGGCCACTTTATGAAATTTTCCTATATTAAATATTTCTAAGTTGATTCTCTGTATTTTTTTAGATATAAGAAACTATTATTATTCTTTTTTGAGACAGTCTCGCCCTGTTGCCCAGGCTGGAGTGCAGTGGCACCATCTCGACTCACTGCAACCTCCATCTCCCAGGTTCAAGAAATTCTCATGCCTCAGCCTTCCAAGTAGCTGGGATTACAGGCACACACCACCACATCCAGCTAATTTTTTGCATTTATTGTAGAGACAGTGTTTCACCATGTTGCCCAGGCTGCTCTCAGAACTGCTAGGCTCAAGCAATCCACCTACCTTGGCTTCCCAAAGTGCTGAAATTACAGGTGTGAGGCACCACACCCAGACAATCATTTGTTCCAGGTTTTGTATTTCATTTTTATTTTATGGCATTGAGGTTAGACAATCTGGTCTATTCAGCTTCTACTTGGGAAGAACTTAATGAGATTTTCTTTTCTCAATGTAATCAATTTTTGAAAATATTTCACAAGCATATACAAAATGTGTTCTCTGGATTTTACAAAGTTCAACAATTAACTGTAAACTCAACCGTTAATTACATGCAAATTTTCCATGTCTGTATATTACCTACTTGATTTGTCAAAAGCTCAAAAAAGGTGTATTATATTCCACAATAATTTATTTGTGTCCACTGCTCTATGCATTTTCAGTATTTTTTACTTATATTGAGTTTGACTCCTATTATTATAATACCTATATGATTCAATTTATGCAGATTTATAGATTCTTTTTCCATAGCATAAGCAGTGCTTTTTATCAATGTAAAATGACCCCAAACACCAATTTGATTCCTCATTTTGCCTATAAATTTGTGGTGTTTGTAAATTCCTCTGGGATTGTGGCAATAGGACGGCTATTAGTCTTATTTTTCAGTATTGCTAAAGAGGTTTCATTTTATTTTGGGCCTCTGGGTCCATGTTTTTCATGGAAATTTAGAAGAGGCTAAGTCAAATTTAATTTGAAACAGAAGCCATCCTAGAACAAAAACATGCAGAATGCCTGCAATCTACCAATCTCTGTGCTGAGTACTTTACAAACATTAGCTTATTTAAACATCTCAATAACTTCGTTAGATGGACAGGTGTACATCTAACATCTGCAAGCGGGAGCCACTGCACAAACGGAGGGCCCATTCCCACACCCGGCTCTGTCCAGGGCCACAGGCATCTCCCACACAGGAGTGAACACTGCAGTGCAGCTCTGCTCCATCTAATTTCCATCCTCCTTTGCTGACCCCTTCTCTCAGTGGCACCATTATGGTACCATGGTCCACCCTGTGAAGACAAACCTGAGAAACAGTTCTATACTGGCCCTGAAAGCAGGCCCTGCTGTTTGGGTCCAAAATTCTGGGTTCCAGAATCCCCAGAATATGGGGAGGCACGGGCTTTGGGAGGATGGGCCATGTCTCCTTGGACTTGCAGACTCCCAGCCCCACAGGAAAGATGAAGTCAGAGAAGGGGAAGTGCAGGGTCCTCTAAAGCAGGGAGGGGCAGTGCACCAGGATGAGGCCTGGTTGCCTAGGTCTAAGGGCGATACTGGAAGTAGATTGTGTCCCCTGCCAGTGTTAGAGACCGGCCTCATTGAACCTGTATTTGTCCAGTCCTAAGCCCATTCTTTCTAACTTTAGTACTTTAATTTATGTGGATTATAGAGGTACAATGGTTTCAAACAATGGGCTATAGTATTCTGAAAAGGACTTTGAGCTTTTCGGAGTTAAAAAAAGAAGATATAAAAAGCAATTCTCCTCCTCATACTGGTTGCCTTATTTTGCTGAGGAAGGAAACTGAGCTACCAAATCTCCTGTTACTAAATTTACACTTATTTACCTTCATTCAGATGTCCTCCTATGAACTTAGATTTCAGGTAGATTCTGAGAAGTGTCCCAATTGCCTTCTGTGTCAGAAAGCAACACTGGAAGTAAGTACACAAGGTGCTGCACTGCCAGGCAATGCCTTCTTGTCCATCTCCACGGTGCCTAGGAGGAACTGGGATTCCTTGATCCAAGGGGCAATTTCTCAAACCAAAAAAAAAAATTCTAAATAGGTTTGCCTCCTGCCTCCCACAAGGGAGCCTGGCACACAGCTAATGGGCTCCAGCAGGACCCTCAGAGCCTGAAAGATGTGCCATAATTTCCCTTTTGTGCCTAACAGCAGTTCCCTGGTGCGTCACACAGCATTTTACATGTAGCAATGAATAGTTCATTAGCTCATTCCTCATCCTCTAAGCTGTGTACGTAAGCTGGATTCTTTCTTCAGTGTGTTCATTTAACTTTTCCTCTTTTTTCCTCAATAAGTTTTTCTTTTCTTTCAGTTTCATTTGGATGCCTAAAAAAAAAAAAAAAGTCATTCTGTACTTTTCCCACTCTAAAGTCCCCACAATCTCTCCATTCTCATTGTTAAATGAGGCCATTTTCCTTCTGGTGGGTCTCTCCCCTTCAATTATTCACAACCCTCTCCTCTAGGATGATGTTTGTCACTACCAGCTGACCTGACCTTCTCACTGTGGCCATCTTTTCCACTCCATCTGCCTTGTGACTGAAAAACACTGTTAACACCTAAATTACATTATAAATTCTAGGTGGAGACAATTGAAGATATAGGCTAGAAGTAAGCTTTTGTTTGTTTAGCTTAGATGGTCGTGGAGGGGTGGATGGGCTTATGGTGTGTAATTAAATCAAACATCCAAAAATGCATGATAACAACTGCAAAGACTGAAATAGAAGCTCCAACAGATCAGCCCACCTCTGAGGAGAGCCAGAGAAATGAAGGGATCAGAGAGAATGGAGGAGGATGAAAATACCAGTGAAAGAGTTGCTTCTGTTTATGTCTACTCACCGGATAAACAAATTACTAATGATGAGCAACACTACAAGTAAATCTTTTAATCATGCCTTTTTCTAGCTACCAGTGATGACAGCAGCATTGGCAGCTCTCCCAGAATGGCACATGTGTGAGTTCCTCTATCTGATAGTGAGTCGTGTGGATATCAAGTACTATCTGATGTAGCAAAACTTCTTTTAATTTAGGAAATTATCATTTAATCAGACACAGTTTGTTCCCTTCTGAATGGTTTTATTTTGTTCTTGGTTGAGTTCACGGATTAGAATAACCTAGGACACCAAAACCTAACCCATGATAAGATTTAGAATTGCTTTCACTCTTAAGGATCTTCAAAAAAGTTTCACCTACTTTGAATGTACCTACTTTGAAAATTTAAAACAAAGGAAAATTAAAATTAAGTATACAGAGTAAATACATATAAAAATTCTTTCCTGCAGTTACTTTCATCTGAGATTCTTCCCACTGAACTATACATGGATTCTTTAATTTTTTTAAATTTAGTAATTATGAACTATGAATTTTTTCTTCCTTTTTAAAAAAAGTAATTATAATTCAAAAGAATCAGGAAAAAAATCCACCAGCAAACAGAACTGAAATATGTGCTAAAAGATCAATATTACTTCTCCAACATGTTTATTAATGTGATATACAGTTTAAATTAATTTATTTTCTCCTCCAAACTTTGAATATTTTAAAATTATTGTTTGTTCACTATAACTAATAGTAGCTGCTGGCATTTCCTTCTCCAAACATCACTAGACTTTAAAGTTCTACTGATTCAGATAAGGCTTTTTTCTCTATTTGAAAATACCAAAACTATTTGCTCCCTGAGAGACGGGATATTGTCTCACTCATTATCTGTCTCCAGTACCACCTAATTCAAAGTGATGGTCAATAAATATTTTTAAAAATCAAATGAAAATTTTTTTAAAGACAAAGTCTTGCTCTGTCACCCAGGCTGGAGTGCAGTGGTGTGATCACGACTCACTGCAGCCTCAATCTCCTGGGCTCAAATGATCCTCCCACCTCAGCCCCACTAGTAGCTGGGACCACAGATGTGCACCACCATGCCCAGCTAATTTAAAAACTTTTTTGTATTTTTATTTCACTGTATTGCCCTGGCTGGTCTTGAATTCCTGAGCTCAAGCCATCCCCTCGCTTTGGCTTCCCAAAGTATTGGGATTACAGGAGTGAGCCATGACCAGCCCAAATGAAATTTAAAATCAACTTTAAGCTCTCAAAATTTGCCACTTGTGAATAGCAGACTAAAAAAACAAAAATAAAATGGCATTCTCCCTATGACAATGGAAACCCAAGTACCTAGCATCACCAAAGTATATTAACATCTGAAATACTTAATTTATTATTTAAGGCATAACTCAGATACCCAGGGAATATAGTGTTGTGGTAAAAATAAAATCTTATTAATTTAGACCAATAAAGGAGCCTACCAACTTGACTAAGTACAATGGCCCATTATTTTACTATAGTATTGTTGTTCTAATTTATTCACCATCTACATATACAGACCTTAAAGGTGTTTTAATATATAGCAAGTGTAACTTCCTAACTTTCAGAGTTTGGTTGATTTGGATGTATCTTTAAAGGTCATTGGTTTAGTGAATAAAATAGTATCTCATTTATCTAGTAGTATCAGAAATAAGATATTTCAATTTTACATATTTTTGAGAGAATTCTTTCTAAATCTAAAGTGACCTACATACTTCCCTACCTTGTTAAGGAAAGTGAACATAATTTAATTTTCCTGATGACTCAGAGATTTCCTCATGAGCCTCCATCCCTACACAATTTCACTTCAATGATTCCAGGACCCAGAGCAGGTAAGCTGCTTTTCCCTTACATAACACCATGTATGTATGTGATATTACACAGTTCACAGAATTGTTATGAACACATCAGTGCATTAAATTTATATTAAGTGGTTCCAGACTGCCATACTTTTTAGTTTCTTCAGCAGTTTTTCTACATTCTAATTCCCTTTCAGGTTGTTTGGCTGTCACTGCTTCCAGCTAACAGTGCCTCCTTTGGGTTCCTCCCTATAGACTTCTGATTCTCAGTCACCAGTTGTATATATCTTGAAATAGGAGATATCCAGATTTGTTAAAACTGTCTCTAAAATTGGCTGGGCATAGTGGTCCATGCCTATAATCCCAGAATTTTGGGATGATAAGGAGGGAGGATCACTTGAGGCCAAGAGCTTGAGAACAGCCTGGGCAACCCGGCAAGACCCCATCTGTATAAAACAATAAAATTACCCAGGTGTGGTGGCATGCACTTGTAGACCCAGCTACTCAAAGGCTGAGGCAGGAGAATTCCATGAGCCCAGGAATTTGAGGCTGCAGTGAGCTATGGGCTCATCACTGCACTCCAGCCTGGACCACAGAGTAAGACCCTGCCTTTAAAACAAACAAACAAACAAAACTATCTCTAAGGGAACTTAGAGTTGAAGTGAAGCTTTGGGAAATTCTATAAATATTAATGTTCATAAGCCATGGCACATGGATTTTCTAATAGCCATTTAGTCTTCACAAAGCCAGTATTCTTAAAGCTATTAATCATATTCCATCTATCTATTCAAAAAATATTTACATACAGAGTGCCTCCCAGAGTCAGAAACTAATATATCACAGGATTACAATGATTAATAAAACAAATATGGTCATTACCCTAATGGAATGTACAATTTAGGAGAGAGAAAGGCAATAAACAAGTGAACAAGCAAATAAACACTTTACTGCAACTGTGGTATGTATGTTCTCATTGTGATTATAGCAACCACAAATCCCCAACATGATCATTGTAGTGTAATTACCTTCTATTTATACTGCTTAGTACTTCGTGGCATTTTCATGTTAACCACAAAAGTTAGGAAGTAAAAGCCTTGACAAACAGGAAACTAAGATACAGAGAACTTTACAAGGTCAGTGGTCCAACCAGAGCTAGAACAAAGTAAATCTGATTCCCCCAACCCCCATCTTGTGTTCTTTCCATTCAGTGAAAGGACATAGCTTGGAACAAGCTCCATAAAGGAGCTATCTTTCCTTCACTTTATTCTTCTAATAAAGAATTTACTATTCTATAGTCCCATGAAATAAAAAGAGAAGCATTTTCAGAAAGGAGGAGTTTAAGGAAAATAAAGTTGGGCTCAGTAGCTCCCTGCCCTTTGGGAGGCCAAGGTGGGAGGATTGCTTGAGCTCAGAAGTTCAAGACCAAGACTGGGCAACATAGTGAGAACTCATCTCTACAAAAATAAAATTCTCTACAAAAAATTAAACTCATCTCTACAGAAAATAAAATTAGTCAGTCATGGTGGTGTATGCCTATAGTCCTAGCTACTTGGGAGGTTGATGCAGGAGGATCACTTGAGCTGGGGAGATTGAGGCTGTAGTGGGCTGAATCAGACCACTGCACCACTCCAGCCTGGGTAACAGGGCAAGACTCTGTCTCAAAAAAAAAAAAAAAGAAGAAGCCGAAGGGAAAGGAAGGAGGGAAGGGAGGGGAGAGGAGAGGAGGGGAAGAGAGAAGGGAGGATCACTGCTATGACCCAGTCTCCTATTATCTGTAAGTCACAAAGATAAACAGATTCAGTATTTTCATTGCTACCCACCCAAAAGCCCCAAAGGAGATTTCCAGCGTTCTCCCTCGTCACCTATGCAGCCTGGCCGATTCTCAAAACAGTCCCAAAGCTAAGGGACTCCCTTCTTTGAGGGAAAAAAAAAAAAAAAAAGTGGAAGAAGAACTCCAAACCATTTTGGCCCTTTTCCAAAACTCAATTGCTACCACTCAAACTAACACCACCCCTGCAGAGACAAAAAGAAGTATGCCCCTGCTAAGAGGAAGATGAATTGAAACCAAATGAAATCTACCAACACTTGAATGGCATGTTTTCATTTCACTCAGTGATCTCTCAATATTGATCTTCCCTTAATCATTTCCCAATTTCCTAGGCTCAACCAGGGAAACCCACTGAATAGCAAGTTATCTGGCAAATTCTTTACCTTCTCTGTAAGTATAATTGCTCTTTTAAAACACGTGGATGTAGATGTATATATACACACATATATGTGTCACTGTATTCTTTTTTTTTTTTTTTTTTTTTTTTTGCTCTTGTCACCCAGGCTGGAGTGCAATGGCTCACTGCAAACTCCACCTCCCAGGTTCAAGTGATTCTCCTGCCTCAGCCTCCCAAGTAGCTGGGATTACAGGTGCCCACCACCACACCTGGCTAATTTTTGTATTTTTAGTAGAGACAGGGTTTCACCATGTTGCTTGGCCAGGCTGGTCTCGAACTCCCAACCTCAGGTAATCCACTTCCCTTGGCCTCCCAAAGTGCTGGGATTACAGGCATGAGCCACTGTGCCTGGCCTATCACTGTATTCTCAAAATTATTTTTGGAAACTTTGGCATGTTTCATGTTGATTTTTTAAGAGAAATATAGTTAAAGCACAAATTAAAAATTGAAAAGGTAGAGCACACCAATTTTTCTTTGTTATATACACACACGCATAATATTTATGAAAACAACCATTCTTAAGCATTGAAACAAGGCCATTGGGAACCTTGGAGTTGGTCTGAGTACTTCTAGCATATTTACATAATGGTGAGTTCCTGCTGCTTCATGTATAAAATGGAGCTGATAATACTTACTCACTCTGCACTTTATATCTTTAACTTCCTTTGTGTAAAGGCTAATGTATATATTTTCCACATTGTGTAGCAAATATAGCCCCCCTGTGTGACACTGGAAAACAGTTGTGATAAACTCTCTGTTATGTCCCAACACTACAAACTTATGAAACAAAGCACGCACCAGAACTTCTGACATAAAGCAGAAAGGTAGAATACATTTTAAGCCACCAAAACTGGAAGGCTAAGAGTTAAGAAACAGTGTGGACATCAGCATTAAATATTACCTACAACAAAAATTTAGGGTTGCATGGTCTGTAGGCATTTTTCCCCTCACATGGAGAACTAAGAAACTTCAAATTTTTATTTTTATTTATTTATTTTTTTGAGATGGATTCTCACTCTGTCGCCCAGGCTGGAGGGCAGTGGCACGATCTCTCGGCTCACTGTAACTTCTGCCTCCCGGATTCAAGTGATTCTCCTGCCTCAGCAAATGTTTATTTTATTTTGAGACTGGGTCTCACTTTGTTGCCTAGGCTGGAGTGCAGTGGCGCAAACACTGCTCACCACAGCCTCAACCTCCCAGGCTCAAGCAATCCTCCTGCCTCAGCGTGGGACTACAGGCGTGTGCCACCATGCCTAGCTAATTTTGTTGTTGTTGAGACAGGGTTACCCAGGCTGGTCTCAAACTCCTGGGCTCAAGCCATCCTCCCACCTTGGCCTCCCAAAGTGTTGAAATGACAGGTGTGAGCCACCGCACCTGACCAAAATTTTAGATGTTAATATTAGTAAACTTTTAAGAGAATCCCAAAATGCTGCTATGCCAGTATAGCAGAATATTCATCTCCTGAGTGAAACTGAAGGTGTTAAAACAAAAATTTCAAACTCACCCACTCTACTAGTTCTGGCAGATATTCCTGAGAATTTTAAATCAAAAGCATTTAAGGACTATTATGAAAGATACAAAGTCACAAATACCATTTTACCTAGGAAGCATGATGTAAAGTCATGAATACTTTTCCCTAATTTCCCTAATTTTTAAAATAAAAAATGAGTGAGCTTTCAATAATTAAACTCATTCTTTGTTATATGTTTTATTACACTCGTTACTTAAAATAACTGAGACCTTCTGGGAAATTGCTGCGAGAAACTCAATAGTCCATTTGGCTAATATTATAACGTAAGGCTATATTCAAGTCAGTTTAATAGTAATAATATTTGTATGCTTAAATAACAGATACTGAAACCCTGGAGTAATCTTCTATTCCTCTGAAATACATGGTTATTAAGGAATGAGTTAAATATGTACAACTGAATTTTAAAATATGCCATTTATTTTTCAGTTTACTAAAGAAAATATATTTTGCAACCAGGATCCACTGGGCTGCTTTATTCAACTCCGCGTCTCCCCGCCCCCACCTATTCCACATGAGGCCTGAGCTATACTAAAATTTTGCAAAGCCTTGCATTGTTCTCCCTGACACCGGATCAGCCCACACAAAAAAGCAACTGCCCGCTCAAAAGCAATCCGGTGATGGAGCCTGGTGCTATCTAATCAAGGGCAAAAGGTCACTTCCGAACAACTGGGCAATAAAAGATTATTTCTAGCGACAAAACAGGGAGGCCCAGTGGTGGGGGGTAGAATGTGGGGAGGGGCTGGGGAGGAAGGAGGGCAAAAGGGCTCCAGTCTGTGGGAGGAAGTGCATTGACTCAAGGCAGCAGACGGGAACCATCTGGCTCCTTCTGAGGTCTGTTTTTTAAGACAAGAGAGAAAGCCCCCTTTAAAGGGGACAGTGACTCTGGGCTGTGCAATTCACACTTTTGCATAATATAAAACCAGCTTTCCCAGGCCTAGAAAAATCAGGGAGACAGGGAAGGAGGAGAGAAATCTTTTCCCAAATAGAAGGACTTGTCTTAGCAAATGTTAACCAGAAGACGCACTGCTTTTGGTCTAAGCAGATCAGTAAATAAACTATCTTGATAAGCACTAAGTAGACGATCCAGCAACTGGTGTTTAATTATTATTTGAAGTTAACCTTCAAACACATGCACACAGTTTTTAAAGAATATAAAATTCCATTTTGGTGATACTGCTATGCTAATGTCTTCCGTCCTCCCAGGAGCTACTTCTGCTCCACCACTCCCTTCCCCCATCACCAGTCTTCTGGCTTCCAGAGTCTTTTCACTTGTTCTTATTGAAGCACCTTTGAATGGGTGCAAGGAAATTAAAGGGCCTATTGTATTCAGCCTACTTGCTTTGGTCTGGAGAAAGCTAGAATTACAGATAGTGTACTCTATTTTACCCACCCTCCCCACCCACAAAAGAGTCAGTACCAAGTAGACTATGTCCTCAATTCTCCTATCTGTGATTTTTAATTTTTTTTTTTTTTTTTTTTACTACTGAGTAATTACCAACCGAAATAGAAAGTGCCCAGGCTGAGAGATCACTGTTGGCTGTGTGGCTGCAGACATGAGATCCTAATTACAGTAATTCAAAATCCACAGAACAGGAAGCCCGATCATCTTCAGACTTGTTTCTCTTTTTTGAGGGGGCAGGGGGAGAGAAGTGTAGCATGGCTAACAGACCAGCAGATCTAGGACTGTTCAGGGTGGGCCACTGTGTGATATTCATGTTTCTAAATATAAGTATCTTTTTTTTAAATGGCTGTGTCTGACAATTGGAATTTGGAATATCTGCTGACCAATCCAGCAGCACTGCTAGGAAGGAAATAGAGCATTTCAATGTCTATTTCTCTGAGGACAACCAAACCTTTGTCCCAATAGAACACAGTCAGAAAGTGTTCTACAAAGGAAATTTCATGTAAGTAGGAAGCAGAAATGGAGATAAGGAAACTAGAACTTGCTTTTTGACATCCACATAAGCATGAGAAAATATTATGAGAGAAAAATAATAAAATGACATTATAAATGTCAATAATTTTTATTATTGTCTACTACATATTGATCAATGGACATTAGGTATAATGGGACTGCCACAGAAACGTACCTAAGATCCATTTCCTCAAGGTGTTTATTATCTAAAAGTGGGTAGGATAAACCCACTTGGAAAACATGCAAAAGAATATATACATCAGTCCAATATTAATTGCTCCTTCATGCTTAAGGGATACTGGAATAAAATGTTCTCTAGATTAGGCTGGGTTACTCTGAGGAGACTTTAATGGAGAGATGAATTTCAAACAGAATTTAAGAGAAAGGAAGCCAAGCGTAGTGGCTCATGCCTGTAATCCCAGCACTTTGGGAGGCCAAGGCAGGCGGATCACAAGATCAGGAGTTCAAGACTGGCCTGGCCAATATGGTAAATAAAACCCCATCTCTAGTAAAAATACAAAAAATTAGCCAGGCATGGTGGCACGTGCCTGTAGTCTCAGCTACTCGGGAGGCTGAGGCAGGAGAATGGCATGAACCCAGGAGGTGGAGCTTGCAGTGAGCCGAGATCGCGCCACTGTACTCCAGCCTGGGCGACAGAGCAAGACTCCATCTCAAAAAGAATAAATAAATAAATAAATAAATAAATAAATAAATAATTAAAAAAAAAAAAGACGGGTGGACACATGCTTTGGGAGAGTGAAAAGAACATATCAGCCTCTTCCAGTCAAGCAAGTTTAAAGGTGGAATGACAAATTCTGAGTCTGCTCAATCGTATTTGATGCTCTGAACTGAAGAGATTAACAGACGAGGGCATTTCAGGGAGCAAGGAACTGCCACACAAAAAGGTTATGAGCTTCAAATGCAAATAAAAACCACAAAGTGACACCACTTTACACCCATCAGGATGGCTATTACCAAAAAAAAAAATCACCGAAAGCAAAAAACCTGAGAAAATAACAAGTGTTTGTGAGGACGTAGAGAAATGGAACC
>NC_045436.1:66006456-66041286 GCF_002776525.5 Piliocolobus tephrosceles
ACCTGAGAAAATAACAAGTGTTTGTGAGGACGTAGAGAAATGGAACCCTTGCACTGTTGGTAGGAATGTAAAATGGTACAACCACTACAGAAAACTGTATAGAGATCCCTCAAAAAAACTAAACACAGATTTACCATATGATCCAACAATTTCACACAAAAGAATTGATGACAGGGAACTTGAAAAGACTGTTCATTCAACCATGTTCACATCAACATTATTTACAATAGCCAAAAGGTGGAAACAACACAAATGTCTATCAATGAATGAATGCATAAACAAAATGTAATAGATACATACAATGGAATATTATTCAGCCTTAAAAAGGAAGAAAATCCTCATACATGGCGTGACATGGATGCAGTTTGAAAACATTATGCTAAATGAAATAAGCCAGACACCAAAGCACAAATATTATATGTTTCTACTTATATAAGATACCTAGAGTAATCAAATTGTTAGAGACAGAAAGTAGGATCCTGGTTACTAGGATCTGGGAAGGAAAGGAATGCGAGTTATTGTTTAATGGGTACAGAGTTTTCATTTCAGATGATGAAAAAGTTCTGGAAATCAATAGTTGCACAACACTGTGAATGTATTTAATGCCAGTGGACTGTACACTTAAAAATTGTTTACATTGTAAGTTTTATGTTATGTATATTTTAACACACACAAAAAAACACTAAGATTTTGTCAAAAAGAAGATGAGGAAAAAAAAGAGGATAAGCTTAAAGTCAGTGAGGTTTGCTGTAACTACCATTTCTGCCACTTAATAGCCATGTGACGTTAGTCAAGGTACTTACTCCTTAAGGCTAAATTCTTCAACTATAGAATAAGGATAATGACATTCACAATCCAGCCTATAAATACAAGAAATAATGTAAAATGCCCGACAGTTAGGAAATGGATTAACTAGGATTCTTGAATGCAACAAACGGAACCACAAACTGAAATAGGTCACAGAAGTTTTTTGCTTATAAAGCAGGTTCAAGCAAACCAAGGACTTCCATTTCTTTCAGTATAGCTTATCAATTCTGCATTGTAGTTTCTGTGACTGCTAGAGATATAACCAATGGGATTTCAGGCACGCATCCTTACATTTTCACAGCTAAACAAGGAAAAGCTCTTGCTTTGATCATGTTTGAAAAAAATCCTAGGGAAAGACTCTGATTAGACTATCCTTGGTCACATGCCCTCTCCCTTGGACCAATCACTGTGGCTAGGCTAAGAAAGTGAGAACACCCCTCATAAAAAAGCATATGTTAAAGAGAGAGGAAAGTAACACAGCCACTGGGAGAATAGATGTGAACCAAGTAGACATCTTACTGAGTGACTATTACAGCAAACTCAGGAAATGGTGAGCTAGATTTTTATGCACAAGATTAACAGAAGCCATGTTAGATAGTTGACCAGAGAAATGATCATTTACCTAAGAAACATACATTTTATATTATTTAGAACTAATTGGTTAATTCAGTAGTTCATCTATTAATAATGTCATAAGTTTCTACACATAGTACAATTTTCCAAATAACTGGAATGCACTCTCCCAAGTAGTAAACTTTTTATTCTTAAAATTTTATCTAAAATATATTGTATTCTGCTTAAAAAAAAACAAGTACTTTTTGTAAATTCAAGATCATTATTATTAAAATCAAATATCATACTATGTCATAGTATATCAGTAATTAAAACTGGTGTTTAAAACTGCTCAAATCCTTTACTCCAAGGCCCAGAGTGTCTGCTTCCAAAAAAATCCTCTTTTTTCTATCATTCTTCATCCTGCTTCTAGTTGCTGAGTAACAGACATCTAGATAATTAATTACTCTAAGTAAAATAAGACTCTCATGGTGTATTTTACAGGAAAAAAGGGGATTGACTCCTGTCCAAATAATGGTTAGTATAGATGTTCAAGGATTTGTTCTCTTTTGTGTTCACAACAGTGTTTAGTAAAGTTGCAAGTCAATCTCTGCCTGAAACCCAGATGCTTCAGAACACTAAGTCAAGAAATGTTCAACTTTGTGGTAGAATCAAAGATGGCTAAGGTAGTAAAAGTTTTTAATATGGTTACTGAAACATATTTTATGAAAATGAACTATATGGAGATTATCACCAGGTTTTTGTTGTTTTGTTGTTGTTGTTGTTTTTGAGACAGAGTGTTGCTCTATCACCCAGGCTGGAGTGCTGTGGCACAGTCTTGGCTCACTGCAACCTCTGCCTCCCAGGTTCAAGCAATTCTCCTGCCTCAACCTCCCAACAAGCTGGGACAACAGGCACGGGCCACCATGCCTGGCTAATTTTTGTATTTTTAGTAGAGATGGGGTTTCACCATGTTGGCCAGGCTGGTTTGAACTCCTGACCTCAAGTGATCCACCCTCCCCGGTCTCCCAAAGTGCTGGTATTACAGGCGTGAGCCACTGTGCCTGGCCATCACCAGGTTTTAAACTGTGAGTTTTGGATTATAGATATAACAGGAAATCAGAAGAAATTTGTTTGAATATTGAGAAACTAAATTTATTTGGCTTAGGGTTTATTGCCTATTGAATTTCTCGACTGCATATTCTGAAGAAGTATCAGTCAGATTAAGAATTTCTTGACTCTAAAAGAGGTCACGAATTGGCTTACAAAGTAGCTACTAAAACAAAGAAATCTGTCATAGTCAGTGCAGTAATACTTATTAATACTTAATGATTTCCTCAATTTCGCCACAAGATGACTCTAATTTTGCTACTGACCAAAGTACTGATGGTACAATAGCAATGTGCCCAAAAGGAAATGACCCAGAAGAAGCCTGGAGAACTTGCATGCTTTCTTTACTTGTTTTGCAGTCGTCAGGAAGATGTGTGACATTATCACCCCTCACCTACTATTTTCAGTAGCAAATGCCCAAATACTTAAAAATGTAATCAAATCAGTGATTGCACATTCTCGACAGGAGAACAGTCTGTTAAAGGGAAGATCAACAAGGGAAGGAGAAACCCAGGGGAGTTTTTTGGTTGCTTCTCTTTCAGAAAGGCCAATAGTCATCTAAATTATTATTTTCTCATGTCATTAAAAGAAACAATAAAATGGAGTAACCACAGGCAAAAAGAACACAGTTGATACATACACTAACTACCTGCCACTACTCTAAGAGGGCAAACCCACAGATAAAACCTGGTGCTGCTGCCAAGGCATTGAGTCTCTCCAGCTATGTAAACTGTAAAGAGTTTGCAAAGGAACAAATCCAGGACGTAACCCCCTTGAGAACAACAAAAGGGATACTTGTCCGGACATTCGCATTGCATCATGCCACTTCACAACTTATAATGAGTCTAGAGAAAGAAGCATGATCTTGGCATGGCCCAGTCCTGTTGTTCTCATTCCGTAAGACAAGGCAAGCATATCGTTATTTTCTGGTTTACATTTTATCTCTTTGAATCCACCTAGTGAGGCAATGACAAACCTGTTAAATCAAACTAAGCCAAGTCAATGCAGTGCAGCCAAATAGCTTATAAATTTTTTTTAAAAAACAAACCACATTTTGCTATAAACTGAAAAGCATATTAACAATCAACCAAGGCCTGATACTTTAGAGGTTTATCTAAGCATCTTTTCCTTTCCTTCTCCCATCCATCTCACTGATAAGTGTCTTCTAGTATAAAGAGCCTAAAGGCTTTTATGTTTTCTATGTATTCGGTTGACACTGCCCTAGTAAAGTATTTTACTACTTCACAAACACTTAAACCCAAACCTCTCATGGTGAAAACAAAAATTTTTCAAATAAAAATTTTGATTAGATAATCAACGTGCCTTTGGCTACCATGAGATATAGGGCATAATCTTCTACTTTTAAGTCTTCCATTTTTTAGCTATCAGACCAAATATTTATAACCTGCACATTTAAAATAGCTACTGTATAAAAAGGGCCATACCTAACACTCACAAAGTTAATAATGCAGTATCTGAAGTGTCAAAACACATCATTACATGAATTTCTCCCCCTGAATTGTTGAGTTTGTCTAAAAACATTGCCAGATTTAACACAATTTTAGTTCCAAGTCTGTACATATTTTGATTCGAATTTTTTCGTTGTTTTTTTTTTTTTTTTTTTTTTTTTTTTGAGACAGCGTCTCACTCTGTCGCCCAGGCTGGAATACAGTGGCACAATCTCAGTTCACTGCAGCCTCAACCTCCCAACTCAAGCAATCCTCCTGCCTCAGCCTTCTGAGTAGCTGGAAACACAGGCACGTGCCACCACACTCAGCTAATTTTTTGATTTTTTTTATCGATAATGTAAGATAAGGGTCTCACTTTGTTGCCGAGGCTGGTCTCAAACTCCTGGGTTCAAGCCAAATTGTTCTATTTGAGGTACATTTGGGGAAATTTTCCCCAATATCAATATTTGTAATATAAAATAGTAAAGACAACAAATTATAAGATTTTTAAAAAACATAGTATAAAGGGGCCGGGTGCAGTGGCTCACACCTGTAATCCCAGCACTTTGGTGTGTCTGGAATTAGTAGGCTCTTGGTCTTGCTGACTTCAAGAATGAAGCCGCAGACCCTCCCAGTGAGTGTTACAGTTCTTAAAGATGGTAGTTCGGAGTTTGTTCCTTCAGATGTTCAGATGTGTCTGCAGTTTATTCCTTCTGGTGGGTTCCTGGTCTCGTTGACTTTAGGAGTTAAGTTGCAGACCTTCCCAGTGAGTGTTATAGCTCTTAAAGGCAGCACATCTGGAGTTGTTCGTTCTTCCTGATGGGTTCGTGGTCTTGCTGGCTTCAGCAGTGAAGCTTCAGACCCTCGCAGTGAGTGTTACAGCTAATAAAGGCGGTGTAGACCCAAAGAGTGAGCAGCAGCAAGGTTTATTTTAAAGAGCAAAAGAGAAAAGTTTCCACAGTGTGGAAGGGGACCCCAGCAGTTTGCTGCTGGCTGCCTGCAGCGCCTGCTTGTATTCCCTTATCTGGCCCCACCCACATCCTGCTGACTGGTCCATTTTACAGAGAGCTGATTGGTCCATTTTACAGAGTACTGACTGGTCCCTTTTGACAGAGTGCTGATTGCTGCATTTACAATCCTTGAGCTAGACAGAGTGCTAGACAGAAAAGTTCTCCAAGTTCCCACTAGGTTAGCCAGATACAGAGTACCAATTGGTGTATTTACAAACCTTGAGCTAGACACAGAGTACTGAGTGGTGTATTTACAAACCCTGAGCTAGACACAGAGTGCTGATTGGTGCCTTTACAATCCTTGAGCTAGACACAGAGTGCGAGACAGAAAAGTTCTCCAAGTCACCACTAGGTTAGCTAGACACAGAGTACCTATTGTTGTATTCACAAACCCTGAGCTAGACACAGAGTGCTGATTGGTGCCTTTACAATCCTTGAGCTAGACACAGAGTGCGAGACAGAAAAGTTCTCCAAGTCACCACTAGGTTAGCTAGATACAGATTACCAATTGGTATTTACAAACCCTGAGCTAGACACAAAGTGCTGATTGGTGTATTTACAAACCCTGAGTTAGACACAGTGCTGATTGGTGTATTTACAACCCCTTAGCTAGACATAAAGGTTCTCCAAGTGCCCACTAGACTCAGGAGCCCAGCTGGCTTCACCTAGTGGATCCTGCATGGGGGCTGCAGGCGGAGCTGCCCGCCAGTCTCCGGCCGCACCTGCACTTCTCAGCCCTTGGGTGGTCCATGGGACTAGGTGTCACGGAGCAGGGGGCAGCGCCTGTCCAGGAGACTCCGGCTGCACGGGAGCCCACCGTGGAGTGGGAGCTCAGACATGGCAGGCTGCAGGTCCCAAGCTCTGCCCCACAGGGAGGCAGCTGAGACCCGGGGAGAATTCGAGCACCATGCATGTGGACAGGCAGTGCTGAGGAACCCGGAGCAACCTCCGCAGCTGCTGACCCTCACTGGCGTGGGCTGGCACAACCGGCCAGCCCCTAAGAGTGTGGGCCCACTGAGCGCGAGCCCACGCCCATGCCAGCCTGAACTCATGCTGGCCTGTGAGCGCTGCAGGCAGTCCGTGTTCCCGCCAGTGCCTATCCCTTCACACCTCCCTGCAAGCAGAGGCAGCCGGCTCAGGCCTGGGCCAGCCCAGAGAGGGGCTCCCACAGTGCTATAGTGGGCTGAAGCACTCCTCAAGCACCACCAAAGTGGACGCCGAGGCCGAGAAGGCGCTGAGAGGGCTGCAAGCACATCGTCACCTCTCACTGGGAGGTCGAGGTGGGCAGATCACGAGGTCAGGAGATCAAGACCATCCTGGCTAACAGGGTGAAACCCCATCACTACTAAAAATACAAAAAAACAAGTTAGCTGGACGTGGTGGCAGGAGCCTGTAGTTCCAGCTACTCGGGAGGCTGAGGCAGGAGAATGGCGTGGACCTGGCAGGCGGAGCTTGCAGTGAGCCGAGATCATGCCACTGCACTCCAGCCTGGGTGCCATCTCAAAAAACAAAAACAAAACAAAACAAAAAACAAAAAGTATAAAGAATCTCTTGTACATTGTTTATTCTTATTTCCTTTAACCTATTAGTTAAAAGATGGGAGAAGAATTAAGAAGACCAAAAGAAGCCTAAAGTCATAACCTCTTGACTATGAGCTTTTTTTTTTTTTTTTTTTTTTTTTTTAACCTGTTTTCATCTCTTTGGTCTAACTACTTACATTAATAAAAATATGAGAGGAAAAATAAATTATTCACCATCTTAGTACTTGAGCAATATGGAAGACATGCAGTTCAATAATCTGATGGCTTTATCTCCTGCTAAATAGTGAAATGTGATATTTAGCAAGGTGAAGGGTAGTTATGTATGGCCCAGAGCCACTGATAGGAAGGCATTTATAAGCTAGTTGGAAAGCTGACTAACCTACAGCACACATTACAATGCTGACTGAAGGCATCGCCATTTTCTTTGGAAGTCAGGAGTGTTGGGAGGGCTGGCAAGCTCTTAGTGATAGAGGCAGGAGACAGACAGATTCCTAGGCAGACAGGGACAGGACCCTGGTAAACCTGACTTTCACACCCAAGAGAGCCCAAAGCCTGAGACAGGTGGAGTCCACAACCATGTGAGAACTTCCTCCATGCCTTTTAGCCAACTGAATGGTGCCTCTTCCAGGTCTGCCCATGGACCGGTCAGCACACACTCCCCTATTCTGAGCCCATAGAAACCCTGGACTTGGCCTCACAGACCTGCTTTCGGGTCCTGTTCACACAGAAAGCTACCCACTTCCGGTTCCCGCTCGTTGTTCAGAGCTTTTCTATCGCCAATAAAATTCTTCTCTGCCTTGCTTGCTCACTCTCCAGTGTTCATGTACCTCATTCCTCTTGGTCGCAGGACAAGAAGCTAGAACCTGCTGAACAGCGGGTGTGAAAAGAGCTGTAATACACGTTCCTTCTCACCAAGCTACGGGAGTGAAAAACACTGCTGGGCACCACACTCCCCTGTTTGCGGAGCAGGCAGTGGGACCAAATGAATGTGACACTTCCTGGGGGTTCAGATCTTCAGACTGGACTCCCTGAGCCGGACTCCCTGAGCAAAAACTGTAACACCCCTTGTGGCTCCATTGCTGGCATCTCTGAGTTTTCGGGCACTGCCACATCCCCCTCATCCAGACATCAGTGCCCAGTGTGGAAGCTGGTTGTGCCATACCTGGACCCGCTGTGTGCCGAGCACACAGCCATGGTGGGCAGGGGCTCTGGGCTGGTAGCACGGGCCGAGCTTAGCCTGCTAGGCTGTGGGTGGTGCCAGCCCAGCGAGCTCAAGTGAAGCCTGGGCAGAGGCACTGCTGGCCATGAGATTTCCAGCTGGCAAAGCGGCACCAAAAGAATCCTGTGTCATTAGGAAAGCAGAGGAGCTGCCAGATGGATATATGATGTGAAGCCACATTTGCATGCAGTTAAGTCACAGAAGTACTTACAGACCAAGAAATCCTTATGATAAAGCTTGAAGGATTATCATTTATCTAGCTAATTCTAAAGACCATATTGTACTACTCTGCTAGAATTGTCATAACAAAACACGTCAAACTAGGAGGTTTAAACAACAGAAATTGATTTTCTCAAAGTTCTGGAGGCTAAACATTCAAGATCAAGATGCCATCAGGGTGGGGTTCTGGTGAGGCCTCTCTTCTTGGCTTGTAAATGGCCACCTTGTCACTGTGTTACTGTGTTCTCACATGGCCCTTCCTCTGTGATTGTGCTGAGTGTGTGCTTGTGTGTGTGTGCATGTGTGCGTGTGTGTGTCCATGTGTGTGCATGTGTGCGTGTGTGTGTGCGTGTGTGTGTGTGTGTGTGAAAGAAAGAAAGAGTTCTTGTGTTTTTTCCTCTTCTTACAAGGACACCAGTCCTATCAGATTATAGCCCTACTGTTATAACTTCATTTAACATTGATTACCTCCTTATAAATGCCAGTTTCCAAGTACAGTCACATTGAGATTAGGACCTCAACAAATGAACATTGAACTGACACAATTCAATCTGTAACACATACCATAAGTTGAGTTATAGAAGACTAAGACTACGAGAAGACAATTATACTTGGGCCACTAAGTTTAAGCCTTTGTAAGTTCCCTTGAAAAAAACTCAGTCCTTTTTACAAAAATATGCTTTGGTTTTATAACTTTGGCTTTTTATTGGTTTACTACAAAGACATAACCATATGAATTATCTATCTTTTTCGAGGACACTGTCCATCCCCAATATTCAATATCCTTTACATAAGCTCTGAGTGAGAATCATCTCTAAGATTTTAGTGCTGGAGCAAAACTTATCTTCCAGGAGAGCATCCCATGATTTCTAAAAATGCTAAGAACGTCATCCTACAATATTTTCACTTTTTCTTCTAGTATAGTGAAAATTTTGGATCATATTGGAAGCTCAAACACAACAAATTTATTAATTTTAGAGATATTTACAACCATACTATTACATTTTTTGCTTTTCATCCTGATCCCTATTTATGTTTCAGTAGTAATTCTCCCGTTGTTTTTTACCTATGCAAAAACACTTTTTTATAAAAGAGATGTGTTTAAATAAAGTAAATCCCTGGCACAAGTTCTTCATAAGACTAAAGCAAATATTTAAAAATCAAATAGCAGCTATTGATTTCTGTGAAAAAATACCTAGATAACAAAAGAGAGTCACCACCAAAAAAGAGAATCCTAAATGCCCCTTACATTTTCATTCGCCATACCCAGGAGAAGGAACACATGGCAATGAATATTAAAATAAAACTTTAAAAGTTTTATTATGCTTTAAAATAAAAGTAGTAAAGCCCATTTAAAGGTAGAAGACAAAATTTTCCAGCATGGTAAATGGATAATTTTGAGCTATTACATGCAAATTAACTTTCAGACTGGCTGGTAGATTTTGAAGTGAAACTGCATTTTAGCTAGCAACAATTGCTAGGGAATAGATAAGCTTTACCCCGCTGTTGGTGAGATCCAGCTATTTTCTGCACGGGCTCTCTTAAGAGATGGGGTGCTACTGGACAGTGCAGTTTGAAGATGAAATGAAAGAAGCAGCAGCAGCAGGGCATTTTGTAGGAAGAGGACAGAAGGCCCTTCTGATTCTGCACATTTGCTAGGATGTGACTTCAAGACCTCTCACTGAGAAGGTTAATGCCTAGGGAAAGGAAAGGTCAAAGAAATCAGGAACGAAAATACTTATTTTATTATGGCACAAAAATAGTGCACTGAAATAACATGTTGCATGAGGTAAAAGCCCAGAGGATACATGTACAAAATATCAGCAACAAGTGTTAGGATAATATTTAAAATCCATCAATCATGTATGAATGTCGGAAAAAAATATGGTATTAGATTTGTTAACTCAAAAAACTGAGTAAGGTCTTCCTGAAGTCTTCACAAATATAACAGACCTCCATAAAAACTCAATCTTGTGTTGTAGTCTCAATTAACTGGGGGAAAATAAGTAAAGCAACTTACATTCTGATAGGGTAGTGATAAGAGGTCTCCAGAGAAAGAACTTTGCACCAAATAGGTGGAGCAGGACTAGGTTAAACCTTATATGAAAGGTGAGATCAAGATGGGAACTGAGCACAGCTATCTACCTTCCCTCCTACCTAAAACATTTTGAAAGAATAGAAAAGATAGTATGGGGAAGGATAGCTCCTGAAGCATATTAGAATACAAGAAAGGATAAAACTGACAGAATTGTAAGTAATTTCTTAAAGAAAAGTCAAGAGGGTTTGGATGGACAGAGAAGGCACAGCTTAAATTCTGTAGGCCCAGATGCAGAACTAGTAAAGACTATGATCCCCTGGACTTCCCCTCCCTGGAAGAGACCTAGATATATGCCTTACAGGGTTTGAATGCTTGTCTCCTCCAAATCTCAGGTTGAAATGTGACTTCCAATGTTGGAGGTGGGGCCTTGTGGGAGGTGATTGAGTCATGAGGCGGAACTCTCCTGTATGGCTTAGCACTGTCCCTTTGGTGATGAGTGAGTTCTCAGTTCATGCTGAGTTCTGGCTGTTTAAGAGCTCTAGGACCTCCCCTTTCTTACTCTTGCTCCTGCTCTAATCATGTGACACACTGGCTCCCTTCACCTTCCACCATGAGTGTAAGCTTTCTGAGGCCCTCACCAGAAGCAGATGCTGGCATCACACTCCCTGTACAGCCTGCAGAACTGTGAGTCAAAATGAATCTTTTTCTTTTTAAATTGCCCAGCCTCTGGTATTTCTTTATAGCAACACAATAATAGACTTACATAATGCTCTATGGAAAAGGAAGGGTAGGGACTTCCCAAATAGCTTCCACACGGAATATATATATAATTATTGATATGGTTTGGCTGTGTCCCCATCCAAATTGAAGTGTAGCCCCACAATTCCCACGTGTTGTAGGAGGGACCTGGTGGGAGGTCACTGAATCATGGGGGCAGATTTTTTCCATGTTATTCTCATGATAGTGAGTAAGTCTCATGAGATCTGATGTTTTTATAAAAGGGAATTTCCCTATACAAGTTCTCTTCTCATGTGCCACCATGTGAGACGTACTTTTCACCTTCCGCCATGATTGTGAGGCCTCCCCAGCCATGTGGAACTGTGAATCCATTAAACCTCTTTCTTTTGTAAATTGCCCAGTCTCAGGTATGTCTTTATTAACAGCGTGAAAACGGACTAATGCAATTATTTTTCCATATGTCACGATAGGAAAGACAAGCATCCCAGAAAAGAAAAAAACTGTTATTCATCTGTTTTAGCATGTTCATATAACACATTACTTCCACAGCACCATGGCACTAACTATAGCATATTACCATTGCTTGTTTATAATTGTCTGTGTCTCTACTTAGTGCATCAGCTCTGTGAGGCAAAGGACTGTAGCTACCTGTTCACTGTTGTATCACCAGAACTCTAGCAGAAATTTTATAAATGTGTTGAACTAAATGATCAAATCCAACTGAAGTGAGGAGAAAGTGCCATATCTGAAGGAGTGGTGAATAATATCCTGTAGCTGTCTTGCCTCCACTTACCCTAGTAACCCAAGTCAATTTTTTTTTTTTTTTTTGAGACGGAGTTTCACTCTTGTTGCCCAGGCAGGAGTGCAATGGTGTGATCTTGGCTCACCACAACTTCTGCCTCCTGGGTTCAAGTGATTCTCCTGCTTCAGCCTCCCGAGTAGCTGGGATTACAGGCATGCGCCACCACGCCCAGCTAAGTTTGTATTTTTAGTAGAGACAGGGTTTCTCCATGTTGGCCAGGCTGGTCTCAAACTCCTGACCTCAGGTGATCCATCCGCCTCGGCCTCCTAAAGTGCTGGGATTACAGGCGTGAGCCACTGCGCCTGACCCCAAGTCAATATTTTATAAGTGAGTTTACCACCTAGCTTACCACCCTTCAGGGAACAACAGTGATCCCTATTTAATACGGGACAATTTGGTACTAGGAGTAATAAGCATGCTAAATTAATCTACATATGTATATTAACTTTGCAATAGCTTTCGAAGAAGAAACAGAACACCAGAAATAAAGAACCAAAGTATATATACTCTGTATTTTCCCAATATTCCTTTACCGGGCAGTACAGAAAGTCCAGGGATCGGTTAAGCAATGTTTGAGCATCATTCTGTATGAAGCTTTAAAAAATATCTATTTTGGGCCGGGCGCGGTGGCTCAAGCCTGTAATCCCAGCACTTTGGGAGGCCGAGACGGGCGGATCACGAGGTCAGGAGATCGAGACCATCCTGGCTAACACGGTGAAACCCCGTCTCTACTAAAAAATACAAAAAACTAGCCGGGTGAGGTGGCGGGCGCCTGTAGTCCCGGCTACTCTGGAGGCTGAGGCAGGAGAATGGCGAAAATCCGGGAGGCGGAGCTTGCAGTGAGCTGAGATCTGGCCACTGCACTCCAGCCCGGGTTTCCGCCATTCTCCTGCCTCAGCCTCCGGAGTAGCTGGGACTACAGGCGCCCGCCACCTCGCCCGGCTAGTTTTTTGTATTTTTAGTAGAGACGGGGTTTCACCGTGTTAGCCAGGATGGTCTTGATCTCCTGACCTCGTGATCCGCCCGTCTCGGCCTCCCAAAGTGCTGGGATTACAGGCTTGAGCCACCGCGCCCGGCCTAGAATGTATTTTTAAAAAAACTATTGGTAAAGTAAACTTCTGGAAAAAGCACACATGTATGTGTATGAAAGGCTGTCTTGCACTCGTTATTAAAAAGTCTTGAGATTGTGTTTCTTTTCCTGTAATAGAGGATTCTTTGGAAACTGAAGACTCAGGTAGATCAAGAACAAAAAAATCTGGGCCAAATTCAACCAGAGAAAAGATGGTGAAATAAGTACCATCTGACTGCTATGTGACAGTAATCCAGGTGAAATGGTTTAATGGTTCCAGTCTAGTTTCCAACTGATAAGGAGCAGCACCTAAAAATCATGCTTGTGATTTTTTTTTACAATCCAACCTTCAGTAATTGATCACCAAAAGAAAAAAAAAAAAGGTTATGCATAGAAAGAAAGAAAGTGCCTTTCCTATATGGGGGAGGGGTGGGTCTTACCCTTTTTTTAGGTCAAAGATTCTTTGATAGTGTGAATTGTCCTCAGGAAAGAAGCACACACACACTTCTTTGCATATCGTTCAAAGGTTCGTAGGTCCCCTGCAAGCGCTCCATGAATGACTGCACATTTGGTAATTAGATCCGTGGTTTTACCACTACTCCAACGGGTTGTGGGGAAGGAAGAAAGGAAAGGCTGAAAAGGTCAGGGAAAAAGAAAGGTTCCCCAGAACCCTCTTTACTTCATGTGGTTTGACTACATATTAATCTCTTTCATATACTGACTTTCAGGTAATATTTGGTCATAAATTGTTCTATTAGAAAATAGGTTTGAGAATCTCTGAACTGGGCCAAGGGACATTAACCTGGTTGATAATGGGAATTATCTGGGGAGCTTTGTTTTAAAATGCCTACTTCCCTAGAACTGAAAGATCTCTACAATGAAAACTAGAAAACATTGATGCCAGCTGTGTGTGGTGGCTCAGGCCTGTAATCCCAACACTTTGGGAGGCCAAGGTGGGTGGATCACGAGGTCAGGAGATCAAGACCATCCTGGTTAACACAGTGAAACCCTGTCTCTACTAAAAATACAAAAAATTAGCTGTGCGTGGTGGTGGGTGCCTGTAGTCCCAGCTACTCAGGAGGCTGAGGCAGGAGAATGGCGTGAATCCGGGAGGTGGAGCTTGCAGTGAGCTGAGATTGTGCCGCTGCACTCCAGTCAGGGCGACAGAACGAGGCTCCATCAAAAAAAAAAAAAAAAGAGAGAAAAAGAAAAAAAAAAATTGATGCCAGAAACGGAAAAGATACTCCATGTTCATGGATTGGAAGAATCAACATTGTTAAAATGTCCATGCTACCCAGAGCAATCTACAGATTCTATGCAATCCCTATCATAATACCAGCGACATTCTTCACAAAAATAGAAAAAATAATCCTAAAATTTATATGGAACCACCAGAGAACCAGAACAGCCAAAGCCATCTTGAGCAAAAAGAACAAAACTGGAGGAATCATATTTTAATCATAATTTACCCTACTTCAAATTTCCTACAGAACTGTAGTGTCCAAACCAGCATGGTATTACCATGCAAACAGGCAATAGACCAGTGGAACAGAATAGAGAACCCGGAAACAAACGTATCTATGGTGAACTCATTTTTGACAAAGATTCCAAGAACATATACTAAAGACACACTCTTCAATAAATGGTGCTAGGAAAACTGAATATCCATATGCAGAAGAATGAAACCAGACTCCTGTTTCCCACTATATACAAAAATCAAATCAAAATTCATTAAATATTTAAATCTAAGACCTGAAAATATGAAACTACTAAAAGAAAACATCGGGGAAACTCTCCAGCACCTTGGTCTAGGCAAAGATTTCTTGAGTAATATCCCCAATGCACAGGGAACCAAAGCAAAAATGAACAAATGGAATCACATCAAGTTAAAAAGCTTCTGCACAGCAAAGGATACAATCAACAAAGTGGAGGGACACCACACAGATTGAGAGAAAATATTTGTAAACTATTCATCTCACAAGAGATTAATAACCAGAATACATAAGAAGCTCAAACAACTCTATAGGAAAAGATCTAATAATCCTATTTAAAAATGGGCAAAATTTCTAAATAGACATTTCTCAAAAGAAGACATACAAATGGCAACAGATATATGAAAAAGTGCTTAACATATTAATCATCAGAGAAATGCAAATCAAAACTACAATGAAATATCATTTCACCCCAGTTAAAATGGCTTATATCCAGAAGACAGGAAACAACAAATGCTGGTGAGGATGTGGAGAAAAAGGAGCTCTCATACACTGTTTGTGGGAATATAAATTAGTACACCTACTATGGAGACCAGTATGGAGGTGTCTAAAAAAACTAAAAGTAGAAATACCATATGATCCAACAATCCCACTGCTAGGTATATACTCAAAAGAAAGGAAGTCAGTATATTGAAGAGATAGCTGCACTCCTATGTTTACTGCAGTACTATTCATGATAGCCAAGATTTAGAATCAACCTAAGTGTCCATCAACAGATGAATGGATAAAGACAATATGATACATACATGCAATGGAGTACTCTTTAGCCATAAGAAAGAATGAGACCTTGTCATTTGCAGCAACATGGATGGAAGTGGAGGACATTATGCTACGTAACATACACCAGGCACAGAAAGACAAACTTCACATGTTCTCACCCATTTGTAGGAGCTACAAATTAAAACAGTTGAACTCATGAAGATAGAGAGTAGAATACGGTTACTAGAGGCTGGGAAGGGTACTAGGGAGGGGGTGAAAAAGTGGGGAAGGTTAATGGGTACAAAAGTATAGCTAGAGTGAATAAGATCTAGTATTTGATAGCACAACAGCATGACTACAGTCAACAATAATTTACTGTACATTTAAAAATAACTAAAAGTATAATTGGAATATTTGTAACACAAAGAAATGATAAATGCTTGAGGTAGTGGATAATTCATTTACCTGATGTGATTATTATGCATTGTACACCTGTTTCAAAATATCTCATGTACACCATCAATACATAGACCTACTATGTACCCATAAGAATTAAAAATTAAAAGATCAAAAGACATACTTCACTAGAGGTCATACCATAGCATTTATTGGTGGTTGTCTGAATATTGGTCTCATCTCACTCAATTAGACTGAAGACTCCTTTAGAGCAGTGTTTACTTATTCAGCTAATACTTTGAGTGCCAGCAATGCCAAGCACAGTTTTAGGTGTTGGAGTTTCAAAAGTTAATGAAGAAAATCCCTACTCTCACAAGGCTTACTATCTAATTGTTGATTCCTCATGGTTCCTTATATAGTTTTCAGGAAATGAATTTCAATGTCATTTACTGACTAGCCAACTATTTGCATGATCTTAGATACTTCCCTAGAGTTGGGGTTAGCCGTTAGTAAAAGCACAGGCGGCTATATGCAGTGGTTCACGCCTGTAATCCTAGCACTTTGGGAAGCTGAGGCAAGAGGATCACATGAGACGAGAGGTTTAAGACCAGCCTGGAAAATAAAAGCAAGACCTTGTCTCTACAAAAAATAACAAATTAGTCAGGTGTGGTGGCACACACCCATAGACCCAGCTACTTGGGATGCTGAGGCAGGAGGATCCCCTGAGCCTAGTAGTTCAAAATTGCAGTGAGGTATGGTTGATGATTGCAGTATTGTACTCCAGCCTGGGCAACAGAGTGAGACCCTGTCTCAAAAAAAAAATAAATAAATAAAAATGAAAACAAAGCAAAGAAAAGAAAAAAGAAAAGAGAAGGCAAGTGATCTATATAAAGCTCATATAATATAGTATGGTACAAATTTAAATCATGAATCAAAATAAGTCCTTTCATGGTCATTGCTAGGCTGGAAAGATCAGTCATTGACCTACATATTCCCCCATCTCCCATCAAGTTTGGATGGCTCAACTCAATTTTAGAATCTTATTAAACATGATATCATTCTGCATCAATAAAGTTAAGACATTATCCATTTGTATTAATAAAAGAGACTTTAAAATTTACCCCTTTCCACCCACCTATCATCTCCATCCCCAACCCAAGGAAGTACAGGCCAAAGTACAAAAACACATTTGCATTATTTTAAGTCTGGGAAAAAGGAAAAATATTAAGTCCTTTTAAAATAAAAGATACAATCATTCTTGTTTTCATTCAGAGTTGGTCTTTGTTTCTTGATTTCTATTTTCGTAGAAAAGTAGCAATGGCCACTCTCCTAGAAATTTGTGGCTGCAGCAATCGGAGGTAGAGGGTAAGCTCCAACTATGCACAGGCTTTGCAGTCAATTAACCACAGTTAACATCCTGGTTTCCTGCAGTTTTGGCTGTGGGAAACTGGGCTAGTTACTTCACTTCACAGTGCCTGGGTTTCCTCATCTGGAAAAGAGAATAAAAATGCTAGCGACCTCATAGGATTTTTGAGAAGATCAAATAAAATAATTCTTGTAAAGTTCTTAGAATGGTGTGCAGCTATTCCTGGGTATAATAAGCTCGGTGTATAGTGAGCTATAATTTTGGTGAAAGGATAGAAAAAAGAGACCTCAAGTCTTTGGGGGAACTTATAATACAGTGAGAAAAACAAACTATAAGTAAAGTAAGTTATCTGGGACTGAGTATTAAGTTCAGGGACTGGAGATTACAGAAACAATCCTAGCAGCCTTTGGTTGAAGAGGACTCAATCAAAAAAGAAGCAGAGCTCAAATCCCATGTTTTGGCACTAAGAACTGACATGACAGGGACCCCAGCTGATGGCTGCACTACTTGGTGATCTGGGCTTCTATATGGCAAATGGGAAATGAACAGACTTTTTGAGTTTCATAGAACAGACAAGTCTCACAAGAGAAAAATCTCTTTCCTCTCTTAAGGGAGCAATATCTGGAATACAGAGCTGGGAGGGGACTAGAACTGAAAATACGAACGTTTCAAAAAGGTTTTTCTGCCTATGTAATTAGGAGAAAAGAGGAGAAAGGACTGTAAACTCCATGTCTGTCTTGTTCACTACCATACACCGGGAACCTGGCCCACAGTCTCCACCCACCCTCCCCTCTCCATCCTCCATCCTGCCCCCAACCACTTTTGCTCCCTCCCCTCACCTCAGGAAATGATCATGTGTTCCTCCAAAGGCTCAGGTATTTTAGATTGCTTCTCTGAGAGAATTTAGTGCATCCTAACTCCTCATTATGGGTATATATAGATTGGGCTTACAAAATATTTATGTTAAATTGCTCATTTAAAATTCTTATTTTCCGTCTTTAAAAATTATTGTAATTTATCATTACAATTTAATAGTCATATATTTATCACTTCCTCTCTAGGAACTGAGTGTAACTCTTAAGAAACCAGTGGTTTCCATGGGTCTCAGAAGTATCTTCTTTTCTGTAGAGCAGTTTGTGGTTGCTTTTTAAAAAAGTAATTAAATAATATGTATGCATACACAAGAGTTATATGTAGTGTCAAATATCTTTTTAAAAATTCCCTAATAATTGAAAAAAAAGCTTCAGTATTTTTTCTTTATTTACTACATTATTAAACATCCCAGTCCTACCTCCTCTATCACCACTAAGTTCTAACTACAAGCAATTTATTGAGCCTTAAAATTTAACTGTACCTTAAATTTCCCTTTTTCAATTGAGAACATGAAACACAATTTTGCCAAGACACAAACTGCTACATTGGTTGTGATTAGGGAGGAAATTTTTTTTTTAAATGCTGAGAGCCCTTATGATTGAATGACAGGCTTAATTAATGATTTCCATCATTCAATTTCTCCCATTTTCACTTTTCTCTTTCTTTTAGCGGGTAGGTGGGAGGGAGAGCGTGTTTGTTGGCTCATCAGTACTGCAGTTTTAATTCCCTTATATAGTTTTAAAAAGCCACTATGCTTCTGAGACTTCTTTTCAGGGGCTTTTTGTCCCTAGAGTTTCAAAACTTACGGCAAATAGTTTTCTCCAACCCTGCTTAATTCAAATATGAAACAGGAAACTGTGATGTCGTGTCTAGTAAACCATCAAAAGCACTCTGTTTAAAATAGAGAAATTAAGTGAGCTCATTGCTGCTTTAAAATACCTTAATTTTTGGCGGAACACCTACCTATCTAGGAGTAAAAGGTTAATTAAATAAAAAGGTCGTCACTTCTTCCTAAGTACATCAGTTGTTGTAGCAAATGAGTTCATTCATCGGAAAAGATGAAAGATGTCATCGTTCTAGTATGAGAATGATGTGCACTGAAGACACTACTTACAACTAAAAAGTTCCTTTAATCCATGGAACAAGAGAATAATAGAACTTGAGCATTCCACAGTATCATTTTCATATTTTTAATATCAATAACTATGTGGATGTACACATAGCCAGTCACAACTGTATGTAACTGAGCAGCCATTTACAGTACTTAAGGAGAACAGAATACTTCTCTGAGGCTTTGACATGATAAACATACAAGTTCACTGTCTAAACATTAAGTCATATTTTAAATGGATACTTTAAGCAATTGCTTCCTGTACAACCGGAATGAAATATATGCTGATTTTAATGACAGTGATAATAAAGTTGGTTACATAATTCTAACCCAGTCACCCTGGGTAAAATGATAAGTGTTAGTCTTCAGAGGCAAAGTTTCTTAAGGGAAATTATTAGCATGATTAACGTGGTTAACATGAAAAGTGGTAGAGCAGTGAGGCCCTGGGAGGGATGGAACAGCTGCTTGGCTTTCACAGCAAAATCAGGTTCACATTTTTTTGAAGTTTTTCTTTACAAGATTATTTTGTCGTAATTGTTGGCAATATTAGATAGTCACAGTTTCTTCTAAATAAAAAACATAATGGCTGGGCGCGGTGGCTTACGCCTGTAATCCCAGCACTTTGGGAGGCCGAGGTGGGCGGATCACGAGGTCAGAAGATCGAGACCATCCTGGCTAACACAGTGAAACTCCCTCTCCACTAAAAATACAAAAAAATTAGCCGGGCGTGGTGGCGGGCGCTTGTAGTCCCAGCCACTCGGGAGGCTGAGGCAGGAGAATGGCGTAAACCCGGGAGGCGGAGGTTTCAGTGAGCCGCGATCGTGCCACTGCACTCCAGCCTCGGCAACAGAACACGACTTCGTCTCAAAAATAAATAAAAAGAAAAAAAATACAAACATATATTCTTGCCACTGAACTTGTACATTTTCACTGGCAATCCAAACTTCCTTAGTGCTCTTTTGCTTATCATCAGTGTTAGTTTTCCTGCAATCAATGCGCTTAGCTGGATAAATACTAGAAAGCTTAAATGGACGAGTTGAGTTTTTCTTTTTCAACTCTCTGAAAAGAATTTCACTTTATTAAGAAGGTAGAAAGGAGGAAAGTTAATGAAACAAAACACAAATTTTGGTTTTCAGAGTGGCTGTTTTCTGAACGATCATTAAAATCCTCAATTCTAAAAGGTTCAATGAGTTTTAGAAGATCATGAAAAATAAAAGCAGAGGAGTGTTCCCCTAAATTTTTATTTTAGAAAGTACAAGACATGACTGGGCGCGGTGGCTCATGCCTGTAATCCCAGCACTTTGGGAGGCCAAGGCAGGAGGATCACGAGGTCAGGAGTTTGAGACCAGCCTGGCCAACATGGTGAAACCCCTCTCTACCAAAAATACAAAAATTAGCCAGGCGTGGTGGCGCCCGCCTGTAATTCTAGCTACTCAGTAAGCTGAGGCAGGAGAATTGCTTGAACCCGGGAGGCAGAGGCTACAGTGAGCTGAGATCGCGCCACTGCAGTCCAGCCTGGGCGACAGAGTGAGGCTCCATCTCAGACAAAAAAAAAAAAAAGAAAAGAAAAAAAAAGGAAAAGAAAGTTCAAGACACTAGGAGACAGGTAAAGAATGTATCCAAATGATTGTTAAATCCCCTTTGTAACTAAGAAATGGGTAGCAGGATTATGTGTCATTTTTCGTTCTTCATTATACTCTTCTGCATTTTCAAAAACAATGTTACAATAAACACATTACTTTTATCAGCAGAAAAGAGGATTTAAATGCTTTCCCATTTCCGGTTGCCAGGTCAGCCGCCTGATCCAGCTCTTAGTGGAGATTAAGAGCTTACACTTTTTTCCTAAATCCACACCACTGGCATAGCACTGAACGCGTCCCAGGCGCTCAGCAAGTCTGGACTGACTAATTAATTGATGTAGGGCTCCTTCACCTTTGTACACCTCTGTACTTAAAACACCGTTCTTGGCCGGGCGCGGTGGCTCAAGCCTGTAATCTCAGCACTTTGGGAGGCCGAGACGGGCGGATCACGAGGTCAGGAGATCGAGACCATCCTGGCTAACACGGTGAAACCCCGTCTCTACTAAAAAATACAAAAAAAAACTAGCCTGGTGAGGTGGCGGGCGTCTGTAGTCCCAGCTACTCGGGAGGCTGAGGCAGGAGAATGGCGTGAACCTGGGAGGCGGAGCTTGTAGTAAGCTGAGGTCCGGCCACTGCACTCCAGCACGGGCGACAGAGCGAGACTCCGTCTCAAAAAAAAAAAAAAACACCGTTCTCGAGGGTGTCTAAACACACTTAGAAAAAGCTGCTCTGGTTTTAAACGACATATAAATTCCCTACTAAAGCAACTTCTCTATGTTCATCATTACTCAAGGGCAGATGAGTAAGGTGACATTTCATGTTGCTAGTTAGAAGTGGCTTGGGGGCCGGGCGCGGTGGCTCAAGCCTGTAATCCCAGCACTTTGGGAGGCCGAGACGGGCGGATCACGAGGTCAGAAGATCGAGACCATCCTGGCTAACACGGTGAAACCCCGTCTCTACTAAAAAAAAAAATGCAAAACACTAGCCGGGCGAGGTGGCGGGCGCCTGTAGTCCCAGCTACTCGGAGGCTGAGGCAGGAGAATGGCGTAAACCCGGGAGGCGGAGCTTGCCGTGAGCTGAGATCCGGGGCCACTGCATTCCAGCCTGGGCAACAGAGCGAGACTCCGTCTCAAAAAAAAAAAAAAGAAAAAAAAAAGAAGTGGCTTGGAACAAAAAAAGCCGCTAACTTCTGGTTTAGACTTTGTTCACTCTAAAAATAAGTTACTGGGGTATCAGATACGACCTAGTCTTTTTGTTTGTTTGTCTTTTTAGGGAGTCTGGCTCTGTAGGCAGGCTGGAGTGCAGTGGCACGATCTCAGTTCACTGCAACCTCCACCTCCAGGGTTCAAGCGATTCTCCTGCCTCAGCCTCCCGAGTAGCTGGGACTACAGGCGCGCGCCACCACACCCATCTTTAGTAGAGATGGGGTTTCACAATGTTGGCCAGGATGGTCTTAATCTCTTGACCTCGTGATCTGCCCGCCTCAGCCTCCCAAAGTGCACTGGCGTGAGCACTGCGCCTGGCCTAGTCTTTACGTTTTTTTTGTTTGTTTGTTTGTTGTTGTTGTTGTTGTTTGATACAGAGTCTCGCCACTCTGTGGCCCAGGCTGGAGTGCAATGGTACGATCTTGGCTCACTGCAAGCTCCGCCTCCCGGGTTCACGCCATTCTCCTGCTTCAGCCTCCCGAGTAGCTGGGACTATAGGTGCCTGCCACCATGCCCGGCTAATTTTTTCTATTTTTAGTAGAGATGGAGTTTCACCGTGTTAGCCGGGATGGTCTCGATCTCCTGACCTCGTGATCCGCCCTCCTCGGCCTCCCAAAGTGCTGGTATTACAGGCGTGAGCCAAGAGTGCTGCCTACACTTTTCAATTGTAGATGTATTAAAATTGAGATTACTCATTTTTTCCAAAGAATGTGGGAAAGTGATTACCATAATCTCCTTAAGGACAAAGTCTCCATCATCCATCCACCTCTAGTGCCCAGCCAGGCTGTAGGATAGAGTAGGTGCTTGGTAATTGTTGAGGACTGAATGAGTCAATCAGTATTCCTACACACTTACCTTGTCACAAGTGGACACAATATGTTTCAGGGAGAAATAAAAAATAAAAAATATTTATTCCAAGCATTAAGGTAAATACCCTATCACTACCCTAGACACAATAAAAGGGCAATAAAACATTGTTTTCTACATGTTAGGCACCTAAAACCATTTCTTTTCTTTTCTTTTTTTTTTTTTTTGAGATGGAGTTTTGCTCTTGTCGCCCAGGCTGCAGTGCAATAGCACAATCTCGGCTCACTGCAACCTCTGCCCCACCGGTTCAAGAGATTCTCCTGCCTCAGCCTACCAAGTAGCTGGGATTACAGGCACCCGGCACCACGCCCGGCTAATTTTTTGTATTTTTAGTAGATATGGGGTTTCACCATGCTGGCCAGGCTGGTCTCGAACTCCAGACCTCAGGTGACCCACCTGCCTTGGCCTCCTAAAGGGCTGGGATTACAGGCATGAGCCACCGTGCCCAGCCCCTAAAACCATTTCATAAGAATATTTGTGGCTAATGATTAAATGTGATGGGAAATAAAGCCTTTTTAAGTTGAAGTTATTTTAACAGACAGGATAATTCTAGAGTTGAATTATGTATAAAACACAAAAAGACCTTGAATAAATGTCAACAAGTTATGAAAATTGTTCATATCATAAAACACATAGATTTGCAGCCTGAGTCAAAATGCATGGCTTAAAATGACACTGTTTCTCTAGCATCTCCAGGGAGTGCTTTCTTGGTTACTCTTCAGTGTTTTAATAATACTCTTTTTTCTTCTACTTTTTAAAAGTTTTGTGCCATCAGATATATATGATACTCCATGCCACCTTGCTGATGCTAAGACAGCTATTGTATCCATAAAACCACTGCACAGTGTCTAAATCAGGAGCTGAATATGTTCTTCTACCTTTTATCGGCTCTAAAAAATGCAGAGCAAACATTATCTATTGTTAATTACCTGTAAAGTAGGGCTTTAGCCACTTCCCCTGTTTCTAAGAGCCCTGAAGTGAAACCTAAAAGAAGTCACCCATTGTTTTCAATTGTGCAAGGGCCAGGAGCAAACAGGGCTCAAATTGCAGCTCTGAAAGGCCACAGGAAATTGGCATACCACTAATCTGCACTCAACTATTCAAAGAAACAAAGCCTGCATTCCTGCTGAAAAACTCACCAGCAGAAACCCAAGGCAGATCTGTTCAGTAAGGACCACAGAATAAATCTGCAGAAATAAAAGTTTTTAATTAGAGTGCCATGAGACCTGGCTCTAGTTTCCTAGCTCTGAGAGTAACACACATCATTTAGATTTCTACGTAGACCTCCCAATTTTCCCCAGAATGGGACTACATAATTAGAATCCTTCCTGTTTAATAATGTCAGCAGGGATGGGGTTGGAGGAGATAATTTAATAAGAGGTTAGCTGTTCAGTATAGATAGCTAGCTGAGTTATAATAGAGTACTGAAATAAAAATGTAAGGGAATTTTGTGTAGTTGGGCTTTAAACATTCCCTGTAAACACAACAACGTTGTTTCTAAAGCATAGAAGTTGAATACAGTTAAGAAATTGGCCAGATTATCTTCCATGTGAAACAGAACAATTTAAAATGAGCTTCCTATAAAATTCAAGTATGAAAATAAGGATTTTTTTTCAACTGGATATTCCATCACAGCAAAAGTCATGAGCCAAACCGTGATGCCTCAGCTGTTGTGGCCCATCTACTTGATCTTAGATACTGAGAGCAGAATAAACTAACAGAATCAGGGAGGTTAGGTTCTAGTCCTAACTTTATCAATAAATGTGAAAATCATAATCCTCCTTGTGTTAGATTTTCTTATCTGCAAAACTAGGCTAATAACTTGGCCCCTCTTTAACTCATAAGTATGTCAAAAGCCCAATATGTTATAACCTAGATACTTATAGAAAATGTCATGTGCAATATAAAATCTGAGATATTACTGTATTTAATAATAGTGCTTTGAGTGATAGATTCCATAATATTATAGATCTATCCCCAAGACCATTCAAAAGTATTTACAGCCATAGTACATTTGAAAAAAAAAGAATATTTTGAGGGGTTTTATGCCTAGGCCAAGTTCAGCAAGAAGAGTAAACGATAATTTAGTATCCAGGAGAAAGAGCATTAGCATCTAAGAAGCTGGGAAGGGCCCTGGCATTTTCCAAGCTCCAAGTCAACTCGATTTAATTACTTTTAAGGATACTTTGGACGCTTAACACAGAAGACCAAGTGGTTTGCATTATGAATAACTAAAAATAGATTAGTAAAATGAAGGAGGAGTTGACTCAGGCATTTCCATGTCAGACCTATTTGGGATGTTATAGAAAGGATGCATTATTATATCCGGTGAGAGGTGAGCCGATTCCACAGCCTTGAACATCTGTCTCCTCTAGTGCCAGAGGTTTTATTGCCACAACTCTTAAAATTACTCTCCCCTGGAAACCTTAACATGATCAACGATACTACTAAAGTTCTCTGCAGCAGATAATTACATATCTTTTTTAGAACTCTATTTACTAGTATCTGCTAGACAAAAATGACTTTAGGCAGGATACACATCATGTCAGAATATATATTTTATTAATGCAGTAAATGGCCCTCTGGCCAGAAAAACAAAAGCCAAATATGGGTTTTTATGACTCGATTGTAAAATGCAGGGAAATATATAAATCAATATTTATTGAGTGCCTACTATAGGCAAAGCACCTTAGGAGTACAGGTAAATCTACAACATAAACCCAGTCTGAAAGAACTATAATATGGAAGGGAGACAAGACATAAACACTAAAAACACAACATTAAAAGTAATGATCAGTTTATAGAATGTTGTTACTGAAGAATTTCTGGGAGAGATTATTTTGCCATGATCCAGTCAGAAAAGTAGGATTTAAACCTTGTTGCAAAGAATAGGATTGAAAAGGCAAAGGCAGCGTCTCAGGTTTGGAGTTGAAGGTATGTTGCAGGGACAGAGAGCGAACCAATTCCACTGGATAGAAGATTTATGTTTCAGAAAAGTAGGAAAGAAGGGTGAAAGGGCAGGGTAGGAGTCTGAAAGCACAGCCACAAATGCACAGTGTGTGAGTTTTAACTTAATCCTAGAATTAATGTAAAGAGTGACTGCAGGAAAAGATGGCAGGGCAAGAGGCAAAGAGAAGACTTGGGGTGTCAAAAAGACATACAGTCTGATGAACTGGAAAAGATTAATTTTTAATATGGTTATTTGTTATGCAGTCATGCTGTAGACCAGTAACATCATATGATAAATGACACAAATGTTTCCAAGTGTAAATCATCATATTCCAAGTAGGCAGCCACCAGTAGACACACATTTTCCATTGGGTCAAAAGGACCCAACATTTTATTTGCACACAAAAATATAGTTGTGTGTTTTTTCCTCTTGAGAACCGATCCCATAGGTAACATCTGAACAGCCCCCATCACGAAATCGCCACTCTATGCTCCCCGCTGCCTGCGGTTGACTTAGTCATTTGTTGTGCCATAGGAAGGAGGTGACAGTTACTGCTTGGATACGTTTGTAGGGCATAACCTCAAAGGAACTTCCTCACACTCTATAGTAGAAAGAAATAAATGTTTGTTTTGAAAGATAAGCATGGGTAAGTAGAAAAAAATGCTCAAGGGCAAATACTTTTAAAAACATGCTTTATGAAAGAATGTTTTTTTTTTTCTTCAAAAAAGGCAAGTTCAAGCAGACTATTTTTTTCCAAGAGTACTGCCTGCTTTTCTTCTTTCCAAAATTTGCCAGATTTTACAATCCACACAAAGCATATTTTCCCTAAGGATTAAGAGATCCTTCCTCCCTCATTAAAATTTTTATTTAAGAAATTAAGGGACCACAGCGTACCATATCCCATTATTTACGTAGACTGTGAAGCAATTTTGGACTCTCACACTTGAGTTTTTTTTACCAAACTTTAGAATCAAGCAATGCCAGCTTCTTCAAATTCAAGTTTTACTATTTTATAAACATCACCTTAAAAAAACAACTTCCAAGTCTCTACATGTGCCTCATATATACCACCTATAAAATAGAGAAAAAATTTAAACTCCAATACTATTATTTACAAGTATTTCAAATTAAAAGAAACAAAATGACCAATTCCAAACCCAAAACTATTTTGCCCTTCCTTTGTGTTGCTTCTGTAAGAATTCAGGTTTTATTGGATCAGTCTATCTTTATGCTATATTGTCTTCAGGAATTATAAATTAAACTCCCAAACTTCAAGTACAAACAAGGTCCACATTAATGAAAATAGTACAGGCCTTTAAAGTATTGTTAATGTCTTTCTCATTCAGTTGGTTCTATTTCCTACTAGCTGCTTATCCTTGAGCATGTCATTTCACCTTTCTGGGGCTCAATTTGCTTTACTTTTTATTATTATTATTATTATTTTGAGAAGGAATTTCGTTCTTGCTGCCCAAGCTGGAGTGCAATGGCGTGATCTTGGCTCACTCTGCCTCACAGGTTCAAGTGATTCTCCTGTCTCAACCTCCCAAGTACCTGGGATTACAGGCGTGAGCCACCACACCTGGCTAATTTTTTTTTTTTGAGACGGAGTCTCGCTCTGTCGCCCAGACTGGAGTGCAGTGGCGCGATCTAGGCTCACTCTACGCTCCACCTCCCGGGTTTAAGCCATTCTCCTGCCTCAGCCTCCCCGGTAGCTGGGACTACAGGCGCTCGCCACCACGCCCAGCTAATTTTTTGTATTTTGTTTAGTAGAGACAGGGTTTCACCGTGTTAGCCAGGATGGTCTCGATCTCCTGACCTCGTGATCCTCCCGCCTCGGCCTCCCAAAGTGCCGGGATTACAGGCGTGAGTCACCGCACCCGGCCTATTTTACTTTTTTGAGACAGAGTCTCACTCTGTCTCCCAGACTGGAGTGCAGTGGTGTGATCTCAGCTCACTGCAACCTCCACCTCCTGGGTTCAAGCGACCTTCCCACCTCAAACTCCTGAGTAGCTGGGATCCATACCCAGCTAATTTTTGTATTTTTGGTAGAGACAGGGTTTCACCATGTTGGCCAGGCTGGTCTTGAACTCCTGAGCTCAAATGATCTGCCCACCTCGGCCTCCCAAAGTGCTGGGATTACAGGTGTGAGCCACTGTGCCCCACCAAGCTTGGTGAATTTTAAAGCTCTGGAACTTGGTGTTTCTGACAACAAAGTTCAGATACATAATTCACTGAAAAGTGTATACAGTGAAGCTGTATACAGTGAACTCTGGGAGGCTGAGTTGAAAGAATGAAAAATTTAGTTTCTGTTTGATTTGCAAAGCCTTTGCTTCTTTCCTGTCTTCTTGCTTCCTGCCTTCTGTCCACTTCATTACTCATTAGCCATTCCAGGAGAGGTCGGGGGTAGGGGAGGCAGAGATTCTCAAATCTGCACAATTAGTAGAATGTTCCGTGGGGAAAATTTTTTTATCTCCTTCTTGTTTCATTTACACAAATGTCTCTGCCTTCCATTACCAGAGATGAGCTAACCCGGTGCCAAATGGCCAAGACTCCTCCTCCCCCACCTTCTACAACCAATCAGATCAAGCTCACAACCTCCTTTCAGTCTCCACTGTCCTTGTCACATTAATCACCTTGGCTCCTATATTATTTATCCAGCTGGTCTCCCTCTTGCCCTCCAGTCCATCAGCACCATGCAGTGCTGTCTAAGTATCTTTCTGAAACTCTAATCCAATCATGCCATTCTCCTGATTATCATCTGTCAGTGACTATCACCCACAGGACAGAGCCTAAACTTTTTAACATGACATTTCCACTTTCCATGACTGGCTCCTCTTTTTTCCACAGACATCTTACACTCCAAACATACTAAATTACTTGCAATGTTCTCATCATGCCACGATCATTCCCACTTAACATGCCTTTGGACTTTTCCAAAATGCTTTTCTCTCCCTTGTCTACCTGACTCATTACTACTCATCTTTCAAGTCTTTTCTATGAAGCTTCTCTGATTTGCAAAGACAGATTTGGCTGCCTCCTCCCAGAGTGTTTCCATGGCCCCATTTAACACCAGTAATAGCATCATTCATGTTGCTAAAAATTATGAATTGCTTATTCAAAGATAGGGTTGTTAAATTGATGAATGTATGGTTGACAAAGCCAAACTCTTACTCTCTCTCAAAAACTGCCAATATTGTGGACATTAGAAATGGTATCAAAAGACCCTGCAAACATTAATCTCAGCAGTTTTCCTTATTCTAAAGCTTTTAAGAATAAATCTAGGAAGTTGATCAACAACAAATATTTACTGAGCTCTTACTCTACTGTGTAATCACTATTCCAGGTACTAGATAGCAAAATGTTACAACCGATACGTGTTGGTTTCATCCTTTTTATATCTTCCCTAATTGAATTGCTTCTGGTACTAAAGGGTAAAACCTAAAAAGACAGACACAAACGGGAAATTATAGGCAATTCCAAGAACAGGTGTACAAACCACAAAGTGACAAGTTAAAATTTCACATGCTCTGTAAATAACTCTGACACCAACAGTTTTCTTTATAAAGATAGGCCTCTCTACATTTAGAGTAATAGATTCTGGGTGGCCCAGAAGAATAAAATGTGCTTCTGTTAGGGAGTCAAATTTACTCACAGCTTCCACTGCAAATCTACAACATGCAAACTCTGTGAAGTAGGCAAGACTAAGATCTTGGACTGAATCTTTTTGCTTCCTCAAGTGCCTCTGAAGTGCACAAAAGTTGAAAGAAGGGAATGTGGAAAGCAGAAGGTCTTTTGGCTGTGTGTATTATTTTGACTGAATTGCCAGGTCAATCTATTTTCATGAAGATATTTTCTTTATTCAATAACAGATTTTGTTAACAGATCGTTTGTGCTATAAATGGAGCATATCCCAGTTACAATAAATTCTACTCCATTAATTCATTTCTTATTCAAATTATCCCTTATTAAGAAATCCTACATTTTTATCAGCTCTTGTAATCCATTAGTTTAGAAATAAGTTAGAGCACCTAAAAATATTCCTCCCAAACATAAACAGCTTCTAGATATTTTTTTTCTCTCCACCTATCATTCTAGCATTTTTTTTTTTCTTTCTTTTTGAGACAGGGTCGTGCTCTGTCACTTGGGCTGGAGTGCAGTTGTGTGAACATGGCTCACCAGAGCCTCAACCTCCTGGGCTCAAAGGGAGCCTCCCACCTCAGCCTCCTGAGTAGCAGGGACTACAGGCACATGCCCCCAGGCCTGGCTAATTTTTTGTAGATGTTTTAGTCAATGAACGTTTTGAGACAGAGTCTCACTCTGTCGCCCACCGTGGAGTGCAGTGGCATGATCTCGGTTCACTGCAACCTCTGCCTCCCGGGTTCAAGCAGTTCTCTGCCTCAGCCTCCCAAGTAGCTGGGATTACAGGCACCCACCATTACACCCAGTTAATTTTTGTATTTTCAGTAGAGACAGAGTTTTACTATCTTGACCAGGCTGGTCTTGAACTCCTGACCTCGTGATCCACCCACTGTAATCCCAGCACTTTGGGAGGCTGAGGCAGGTGGATTACCTGAGGTCAGGGGCTCGAGACCAGCCTAGCCAACATGGTGAAACTGCGTCTCTACCAAAAATACAAAATTACCTGGGCACAGTGGTGGGCGCCTGTAATCCCAGCTACTCAGGAGGTTGAGGCAGGAGAATCTCTTGAACCCTGAAGGTTGCAGTGGGCTGAGATCACGCCACTGCACTCCAGCATGGGCAATGGAGCAAGGCTCCATCTCAAAAAAAAAAAGAAATGAATTTCTTTTGAGGGTCTTTCAATTTGCCTAGGCTGGTCTCAAACTCCTGAGCTCAAGTGCAAAGTGCTGGAATTACAGACCACCGTCCAGCCAACTTCTAGTATTTTAATACCTAAATTAACAACTCTTCTGACACATTGGCCTCCATTTTCTCCTTATTTTCATCCTTAGCTCCATATATCTCTAACTCTCATCACCTAAGCTGCCTTTCAGCACAGAGAAACTCCAGGTTTCCTCAGCATTTAAAAATGGCCCACCTGGCCAGGTGCAGCCTGTAATCCCAGCACACTGGGAAGCTGAGGCAGGAGGTTTGGAACTAGCCTGAGCAACATCGTGAGGCTCTGTCTCTAAAAAAAAAATTAGCTGGGTGCAGTGCTGCATGCCTGTAGTCCCAGATACTCAGGAGGTTGAGGTGAGAGGGTCATTTTAGCCCAGGAGTTTGAGGTTGCAGTGAGCTATGTATGACTGCACCACTGCACTCCAGCCCCGGCAACAGAGCAAGACCCTGTTCCAAAACAAAAAGGCCCACCTTCTAGGATCTTGACTTGGAACTGCTCCTATGTCCTCAGCTGTCCTCACTTTTCCTATTGCCTTACTCTCAGTAAACCTGTATCTCACCCTCATTGGAAACTTCATCCAATTTTTCTGGCCAGTCATTTTCAGCAAACACTCAGGCTACTGCCCTAAAATCCCTGAGCTCTGTGAAATTCACCATTTCTTATTGCCCCAGGTAATACTTATTCTATGCCTTAATTGCTCCTCATAACCAGCTGCAGGGAATGTCTAGATACAATCTGAAAATTGGCTCCTAAAACATTCCCTGTCTCATATGAGCTTGAGCTCTCACCACTTCACTTCACCTGCTTTGGTCTGTTGACAGAGCCATGAGCATTCACCATCTCTAGCCATTCCAGACCTCTGCTCTCAAGAACCAATTTGGGTCTGTTATGTGCCTTAACTATCAATACAAGACCATCCTTCTATTTACAAAAACAGGGTGCGTTTTGACAATTTCCTCCTCTCTCTCTTAAAATTCCATTACATCTGTTTCTTCCCTCTCTTATTTTTTCCTTTACTCTGAGAGAAGAACTGTCTTGCAAGGTTAAAGCTCCTCTTTGTGTTTTCTCTTCCATCTCCTCCCCCCTCCTCCAGGATTGTGCTCCTGGAGCTCTTCCCTCTTCTCCCTCTCAACTGCCCATGCTGTCTTTCTGCAAAAAGGCTCAAGTTTCTGTTATTCTATAAATAGTCTCAGCTGTTTACCTGCCTCTAGTTACTTTCCTATCATCTCAGATGTCTACAGTGAACAGCCTGAAACTGTTACCCTGCATATCCTTACTTCCCACTCATTTCTTAATCCCATGCAATCTGGTTTTCATTACAATTTCACCTAAATACCACTCACTAAATTTAGTTGGGAGTCTCTGCAACTTTTCACATTTGATTATTAATTTCCACCTTACAAGTCTTCTCCTTTAGATTCTAAAACATACCAATCTCTTGGTGCCTATGCTTCTTCGACCATCTCTCTTACTGATTTGCTCTATATCCTCTCTCTGCTCCCTAAATGTAGGTATGTTCCTCAAGGTTTGTGCCTAGTCTGCTTTTAATGCCATTGTTTTCCTTTGGGATCTACACTGTGGACCTCCTATCACTTGTATGTGGATGACGGGCTGTCACTAACCTCTCTTAAACTCTAGACTTTTATTATTCATAATTATCTGTGTTTATCCCAGTAGAACTCATAACATTTCCTAACCCACATACTCCAAACAAATCCCACTCGTTTCTTTTAACAGAACTGTTATTTTCCCATTTGCCTAAATCCAAAAGCTCAGTATCAATTCTTTTCTCCAACTCAAACCCACATACAAATAACCGCAAATTCCTATAGATTCCCCAGGGACAGTACTTCTCTCATTGACACCCCACCCCTTTCCCTTCCTACTAACCTACAAGCTGCATCAGGACCATAATACCGATGGCTTTCTTTTTCTAAATTGGCCTTCCTATCTTAATCTCTGCTATTTTAATCTCCCGCAATTCCCCTATACATACCTATGATCTAACTCAGAGGCTTTCGACTAGCTGTAGAATCATCTGGGGTGCTTTTAAAACAAAAGAAAGCCAAGGCCCACTCTCAGAGATTCTGATTTAACTAGCTTAAGGCGGGGTCTAGGCACAGGCTTTTTTGTTCATTGCTGAGGGTGGTGTCTTTTGCTCTCAGCTGCTTTTAATGTGCAGAACCACTGCTAGCCAAACTGGAACTGAGTTTTCTCAAACTTGCATCTTGTTTGCTTAGCTAGCTTTGTCTGGCTCCCTCCTCATGGCACTTATTTCTCTGCCATGGACTATCATTAATCCATTGTGCTTTAACAAATGTGTTCAATTTTATAGCACAAATAATCCAAAATTTTGTTCAATCTCCACTCCCCTTAATCAACCACTCTTTCCTTCCTTCCAGCCATTTACCACATGTACAAATGTAGGAAGTAGTTTTTATTTTTATTTTACTTTATTATTTTTTGAGATGGAGTCTCACTCTGTTGCCCCGGCTAGAGTGCAGTGGCGTGATCTCGGCTCACTGCAACCTCTGCCCCCCGGCTTCAAGAGATTCTCCTTCCTCAGCCTCTTGAATAGCTGGGATTACAGGCGCACGGCACCATGCCAGGCTATTTTTGTATTTTTAGTAAAGACGGGGTTTCACCATGTTGGTCAGACTGGTCTTGAACTCCTGACCTCCTGATCCACCCGCCTCGGCCTCCCAAAGTGCTGGGATTACAGGCGTGAGCCACCAGGCCCAGCCCAGCAAATAGTTAATACATTGTTACTTCATTTTCACAAATAGATCATGACTTTAGGCAAGTAACCTCTCTGAACCTGGACTTCTCATCTCTAAAATATTAGATGACCTTCAAATTTCCTTTTACTAGGAAGGAAATAATGATTCTATGATTATTTTATCATAAAAATTACTATTTTGATTTTATCAAATTATAATTTTGATTATTATTGTATATAGACTAAGTAGATTCTTGGACTGAAGATTCTTGGACTAAATAAAGCATCATTGGTGAATGATGCTTGTAGTATACTGCACCTAAATATCCAGTTCGAAACAGTTCTAGGTTCTCTGATAGTTTCTGCAATAGAATTATTGCTGTATCTACTGTGATTCTATCTGCAAGACGACATCCATCTCTTTAATAATGCAAAATATAAAATGTAAAGCAGCTTCTAATCACTGTAATCTTACTGCAGCCAGAAAAATAAGAAGTACCATCACACAGGTTCCTAAATCTAGATGCCAAGTTACTGTTCCTTTCAGAAACTGATTAATTTGTTCTATTATTACCACATAAACCCAGCCAGAGGAAACACAAGTTCCACTTTCAAACTGTTAATTTTAATATTAACATATGAAAAATAATCATGGCAATGAAGTCATTTACTACTTATTCCTGATAGCTAAGCATGAATAATACATGCAGAAAAACATTTCATTTCCTAAATCATGGTCAAATACATTAATTATGAAGGAAAAATTTTCTGGTAAAGAGGATGGAATAGTAAGGGTTAATTGCAGCAGAAAGACACTAAGTTGGTTGCTGAGAAATGAAGAGGACAGTTGCAATGGCTTGCGCCTGTAATCCCAGCACTTTGGGAGGCTGAAGCAGGACAGCTTAATCCCAGCCTGGGCAACATAGGGAGACACCTGTCTCTATTAAAAAAAAAAAAAAATAGCTGGCCGTGGTGGCATTTGCTTGTGGTCCCCGCTACTTCACAGGCTGAGGCAGGGGAGGATTGCTTGAGCCTAGGAGGTGAAGGCTGCAGTCAGTGGTGATCATGCCACTGCTGCACTCCAACCTGGGTGACAGATTGAGACCTCATCCCAAAAATCAAACAAACGAACAAGAAATGAAGAAAATCCTGTGTCAGATGAAAGAGTTCAGGCTCTACCCTAGCTAAACATGAACAGTTTATCTTCTCAAGCCATGCCTTTGTTTGTACATCCTCAAAGTGAAGACAGTGAGCTACAAAAATCAGTTCCAAAGTTGCCTGATACAATCACCCAAAAAGCTTCGTGAAAATAACAAATACCAGGCCCCCACCCCCAAAGATTATTCTAATACAGGTCTGAGCTATGACACACACTTCTTAATATTTAAACTAGGTATCTATTTCTTTTCATACATGATTGAGAAACATTAAGATAAACTCTGAGATATATTTCTAGTTCTAGAATTCTACTGTATACAATGCTCCTAGGAGGTGTTCAATAATAGCACAATGGCTTGGTAATAATCTGAGAGACTGTTATAAGAATCAATAGCTGTCAGGTAAGTATATACATGGCTATTTTGATTATAGCTAATCAGTGAAGTAATGGAAAAAACAACCATCCAACCATCAGTCGGTCAAAAGAAGGACTTAAAAGTTTTGTTTTCAACATATTTAAAAACACCAATGCTCTTGCAGTTAAAAAGAAAATGTATAGTGGGAGTTTAGGATAAGAACTGCTTTTAGACACTTTTCCAGTTTGTTTCAGTATTTCAATATATTTCAAAAGGGATTTTTTTATATGAGCTCTCTCTCTATAGATAGATGGACAGATAGATAGATAGATAGATAGATAGATAGATAGATAGATAGATAGATAGA
>NC_045436.1:66041296-66076187 GCF_002776525.5 Piliocolobus tephrosceles
AGATAGATAGATAGATAGATAGATAGATAGATAGATAGATAGATAGACAGACAGACACATGAATAGCTACGAAATACACCACTCCATTAAAAAACAGAAAAGATTTAGGAAAAATGGATAATTTCAAAAATTAAATCCTCTGGAAATTAATCACCTGAGTCTGGTTCCATTATCAATTTTAGGATAAAAACATAGTTTTTAACTTATTTCTTTTCACTTTAAAGACCTCTGTTTTTAAAGCTTTAATTTTTATTTTTTGGTAATAATGGAAATATTTTGTGGTTTCAATTTTGGAAACCATGTAATTATAATCCTATATTTGCAGATTCACTTTAGGCCTTCACACACAAAAAAGTCTACTTTTTCACATTCCATTTTTTCTGGTAGGTTACATTTTATAAACTCTGTAAACAGGAAACTACTCAATTACAAAAGTCGTATGTTGGTTTATTCACTATTAAACTATCTAAATAAGGCTTGTTTGAAATGAAAAAATTGGCAGTCAGAAAATATACTGGAAAGGAACCAGGTAACAAACATCCATTCTGTCAAGCTGTACTTGCTGGGGAAGAGGGACAAATGTGTGGAATAAAAATATTAGCCCATCTATTTGGCATGTTGTTTTTCATTCAACAGTATTAAATAAGTGGCAGCGGCATTGTAAGAAATGTCAGCTGACGCTTTAAAGCCTTAGCACTTTAAAATGATGATCAGCATTAGGTTCAAGAGCCTAGGGCCCATAAGCTCTTATGAGGACACACTCTTATATTTCTTCTTCCTACGTTTAAACCATCACAAAGGAGGAAGTTTCGAATCAGTGTTTATGCTTTGCCACCTGACAAGCCTCTTTTAGAAATCTGAACCTCTAACCGATTGCTCCTTCCAAGTACAGACTTGCCATTATGCCAGAGTTCACATATAGTCCTTGAAGCAGCAGACCACCAACTTAATATTTTTCATGTATTCTGCATATATAGAGCCAGAAGTTAAAACTCCACAGCATACTTCATTCTCATAAAAGTTATAAATTTCTTTCAGTAAAAACTACTGCTCTTAGTCTGGTTATTACAGCTAAAGACAGCTCTTACTCCAACTAATTATACTAGGGTCTAAATAATACCGGAAAAAAAACCCACACAGTATTTTGAAGAAGTCTGTGTTTATACACTTCATTAAGAAGCCACATCTCAATGAAAATACTCCATAAATATGAAAGGACCAGTGATAACATTACATAACTTGAGTATCAGAGGAGAACACTCAAGTTCACATTTTAAAATGCTACAGATTATGAAGTAGCCTCCAAAACACAACTATTTACTTTTAAAAATCCTCCTGATTTCAAAGCATAAAGGAGATATTTGATGGATTAAATATCACATTGCCAACTAATAGGTTTAGCAGCTTGATGGAAAAGCACTAAAACAAGTTTCTACCAATTAAACCTTGTCTATATAAAACAGTCAAAGTCTATTTACAAAGAACAAATACGTACTCTAAAACTAACAGCCAAACCATCCATGAATAATGACCAAAAAAAAGCTGGGTAAGAGTTTTGATAACCTGGGTTCAAATTATGTCAATATCTTATTCTCAAATGCAAAGAATTATTTTCAAATGCAGATAATGACTGACATATCACTTAGTCATAGGGAGTTAGTGAGACTGAGGACTCACATGAATAAAATTTTATCAAACTTAAAAACGGTGTATTCTGAGTACTCAAATGACCAAATATTTTATCAGACCCAAAGATTCCAGCTATGTAGTAGTTTCACCAGACTAAAAAATAAGATTTAAAATATTTACTTTTTCTCCATAAAATTTTAGGCCCTCAGGTTTCTTATTGCACAGGACTTGATGAGGTGTAATTTGGTCAGGCCACATTAGACTTATGAAACAAGTGAAAAGGCAGGGACAGGCATGTTTTTGAAATCTCTCTGATGTTGTGAATTATTCCCTTGGTAACTTCTAGAATGCTTTATTAAAGTGACAGTACCAGAGACTTCTAGCTACCTACAGAACTAAGTTCATTAAGTCTAGCTGACAAACTTTTTATTAACTTACGAGAGTTAAACATTTTAAAAAGTTTCTACTGTAGATATGTCCCATTTCAAGAAATTATAATATATACAAAACCTCATGCTTACAAAATAGTCAAAGTAGGGAGAGACTTAATATTACAAAGAATTTTTACGGTATAAAATAACTCACTTGAGCATTTGTTAGAAGAGAATTTGGATTACAAAATTTTGATTAATGTACTTTCCAGGAAATACCAGGTTGGTGCAAAATAACTGTGTTTTTGCCATTAAAAATGGCTCAAAACTGCAATTACTTTTGCACCAACCTAATTATCTGCTTCGTAATTTGGGCTTACCTATGTCTAGATTCAGCATCTATAGGGAAAGAAGTAAAATGAGTGTGTAAGAAGAAAAAGTCAAAGCAAATAAGCAAAAATCATCATAATAGTACAGGCTAATAAATGAAGAAATCAAGAGACAGTTTCATTAATTAATATATTTTCTGCATTATAGTTAACATGTGTACTTTCTTCGTGTCACCTTATTTTCCGTTAAGTATTGATATTTTGTTATATTCAGACATGAGTACATTTCAAGTCTTTTGCAATAAATACCATAAAATAATAGAGATTCGCATAATAAATATTCTTTACAATAAAAAAGTTTAACAGACTTTTGTCTTAAAAATAGTCAGAATTCAACTTTGTGATTTATACATAAAATATACAAAAAGCACCACAATTTGTGGTTAAGGCAATGAAAACACAGAAGAGATTAGAATTACTCAGCTGTTAACTATCCAAGGGGCCAAAAGGACCATTAAGGAGCCAAGATCACTTTAGGCAGCATAGTTCTGTGACACCTATAGATTGATCAGCTATAAATATCAACTTGAGTTATCCAAGTGCCCTCAATGACAACAAAAATTTGGTGAGAAGCATGGGGCGAAGAAGGAAGGTGGTTGAGTCCTTCACAAATACGAAGGCTAGAGTGAAGATGGGCAAGGTCCAATCAATATATCTCCAATGTGAAGATTTACATTGTAAAGCGAATCTAAAATTACATAGAAAGAAAAAATACACTTGGCATCTCCAGAGTAAGACAACACCAAAACTGAGGGGAAAGAACTTTGAAGGACAAGAAGCAGAGGGCAGTGGTTAAAGGAAAATTTTTACGTTATAGCAAACAATATATCCCCCATGCTACTTAAGGGGCCAATGCTAGGAAGATAGCCCTAACTGGAGACAGATTGAATACATAGCTTATTTAAGCAATTAAACGGTTGCTTTTTAAAAAACCAATTTCCCTGCTCCCACAGTACCCAGTCAAAACAACTCTAAATCACTGTAGTCTGGGTGTGGGTGTATGTTCATGTATACAACTTTAGAAAGTTGCTTGCAGAACAAAAAGGCTACACAAAGCCCACTGGCTCTCAATACCCTCTCAAGTGGATGGCAGAGGCTCTTGTCGTAAGTGGGAGCCAGGTGCAGTTTCCCAGTCCACTCTTACTGAAGATCATCCATGAAGGAAGAGAAAAATCCATGAGTCAGACCTTGGGAACAGGGGAAGAGAAGGTAGGAAATGGGGAAAAATTCTAAAGAAAAGAAAAAAATAAAAAATAAAAAATAGCCACAGCTTGAAAGCTGGAAGCTCAGGAGGTACAACCCACCTCCAAAAATCATGATGGTTTATCCTGACCCCGGGAGGGGCAGCTCTCCAGCTTACAATAGACAGTGTTGGAGTTCTTACATCTGCACCCTGGGCGATGGATCCAGTCATAACACCCCCTGCACAGCTTCAGGCATCCTTTAGCAGGAGGATAACAGAGTAAGCAAGGTAAAAATAAAGACATGGCTCCCATACACAGGTATCTAGAGCAGCAGTGTGACTGTGAACAGGAGCAAGGATTATCTGAGTAGGAATCCCCTTCATCGTCATTGGAGCAGTGGTAGAAGATGCCCTTGACTAAGCACATGCAGGTTCCATATTCCACCATGCTCTCAGCAGAGCAAAGGCACTGCCGGTTACAGGCCAAACAGGATGGCAGGGTCCTGGGAGCCGTGCATTCTCCACACTTGCACTTCCCACACTGTTCACAAATGAACTTGTGCTGTGTCAGGTCCTCTTTCAAGGAACCCTTCAAGTCATCCACAATCAGCTGCTTGGGCTGGGTCCGGATTGCCCTTTCAGACCTATGACCAGGGACTGGTCTGGTTGGTGGTGACCTTCCTAACAGTCCCTGTTCAGAAGAGGCACTGCTGTTGCTCCCAGAGCTGGCTGCACTGCCAGTGCTGGTTGATCTGCTCAAAATGGGGCCCCTGGCATTACTGGGGAGTACTGCATGTCCCAGGTGGCTTGTGTGTCTGTGCTCGTAGTTATTATTCACATTAATTGGTATGATTTCATGAGTCCTCTCATGCTTTTCTTGTCTTGGTGCTGTCCGAGGAGCAGGTCTTTTCACCACTGAAGGCCCTTCTGTGTATTCATTGCTGCCTCTTATGGCCTTGATCTGGTCTAATGACAAAATAGCAGCAGGCTGAATCTCTCTCTCATAGTCTAATCTCTGACGGCTATCCAAAGAAGGTTGCTGGATCACAACTAACGAACTGCCACTGCCATGTTGATTTTGGGGATCCATGTGTAGTGATCTCGAGTTCTGGCAATCAGTGGAAACCTGGCATGCATCTGAAATCCTAAAAGGAAATCAAAGATGAAAAAAACAGAGAAAATAAATGACAGGAAGCATTTTTTGCGGGGGTGGGGGGAGGGAAATCTTGTCAAGTCACAAATTGACTAAACCACCTAATAATGACCTCCTTCATCAGTGGATTACAATGATGCTGGGGTCCTGGCCACTGTCCAATTCCAGGAGAGGCTGGGGACCACATCATAGAGGACAATTGTAAACAAGAGACCCCATGCCATAAACATTACAAGGTTTTCCAACTTTTAAGAAGCAGAATCAAGAAGAAGTAATGCCTTCCTGTTTGTGAATCTAACAATTAAAACGGGGCATGCCTTCGCAGGGAATATTGAGTATAAGCAGGAGAATAACTCTCATCTAAAGAAAGCTCAGTTATCAGTTCATAGGTGGTTTCCATAAAGGAAAATGTCTACCTTTTAAGAAACTGAGAAAGGCTTTGGTGCTACAGCCTTTTTGTTGTGTGCTGTTATAAGCATTAGATTAATGATGAAAAAAATTAAGGCATTAAAAAAATTAAGACTCTAAAATGAAATCGCAAAATAAAAGGTAATTTTCTGTATAAATCAGAATTTTAAAACTACCTTATTATTCATCTATGAGATGCAAAAATAAATGTATCAGGTACACAACGGTTCTTGGTGTTTTGTAGCTTCACACACACACACACAAGACTCAATGTATATCCAGTGAATGATGTAACAGTACTCACATTTGAAATCCTGAGAGGATTTTTTTTTAAGCTGAAGGGCTCACTCACAAAACAAGTTTTATGCACAAATAAATGTAGTGTAGGTACATACGCAGTGTATTTAAATCCTGGCCATTTTAATTATCTGTATTTCCTCTAATTTAAAAATCTGTATTTACATGACAGACCTTGAGAGGACTGCCAACTGATTCAATGTGCTTCTTGTAACAAAATCAGCACACTAATATCCAGATAAAAATAAGTTGTGTTTCCATACTAATAGTAAATTTCTAATTTATAATGTGTTCTTCACAAACTACCAAAGATAAAAGTTTCTGCTTTCAGTGGTGAACTAGAGCATTTTTCACACAAATTGCTTCTAAAGTCTATAGAGTCGACCCAATTCAAGAATGAAAAGAAAAAGAAATGTCCATTCTCCACTACCAACCTGAGGCAAAAAATATGGTTTAAGGAATAAACCATGCAGAAAGCAGAAAGAAGTCCATTTCCTATATTTCCTAAACTAATGTCTCTAAACTGTGCCTTCTATGTTAACTTCTTGGAGCTCCCCCTCGTTTTCACAACTCAGCTCTCTCAAGTTTCTACTTTATTCTACCTTCTTTGCCCAGGAGTAGTAACGCATTCATAACCTGAGGGGATTTAGTCTTGGAGTCCTCAACATCTAATCCTGACTCCTGCACAATTATTCCTCTTCTTCAAGAACTTCTTAACTCAGTGCTTTGAAAGCAAAAGGTAGCTAAAAGTACTAAGCCAGATTCCACACGAAACGCAAAACCGTAGAGGATTTGAATAGTGTAACTCAAAACACCAGGCACAACTTTAATTTGCATTTCCAATGACAGTTGTAACAAACTTCATACTGGTTGGGAAATGAAGTTACCAGACAAAAAATTAAAAGCAAAGAAAATTCGCCACCTCTGATCCGAAGAAAAGCCCATTTTCAAGCAGTGACAGTCTTGGACAAGCCCCAAACACGCTCACACGCGCTCGGCACACTGCCTTCCCCAAGAAAACGCGAATGGAAGTAGAATACCTTTTCGGACAATCCCATCACCATACCAAGGATCACCGTGGATTTCCAACACAGCGTCCACGCGGGCGCCCAAAGCAAGCCCACGGTCTGACTGACCCTAAGCAAGGATTTGTCTATACTTTAAAGGAAAAGCTGGGTTCACCGAGGGCCGGGGAGAAAGAAGCCAGCGCAGGAGCGGCCACATTGCAAGTTACCACGGTGGAGCTGCGCCCTCTGCAATCTGTACTGAATAAATAGTTGACGGAGGAAGGAAAAGGAAAAAGTTATGAATGAAAACAAGTTCTCTCTCCCTCTCTCTCCGGCAGGAGGAGGGGAGGAGGCTGAGGTTACCATGAGCTCAGGAGGGCGGACTTCCCCACTTTTTTTGTTATTGTTGTTTTGAGACGGAGTCTCACTTTGTCTCCCAGGCTAGAGTGCAGTGGTGGCACTATCTTGGCTCACTGCAACCTCCGCCTCCCGGGTTCAAGCGATTCTCCTGCCTCAGTCTCTCGAGTAGCTGCGACTACAGTCGCGCGCCACCACGGTCGCCTAATTTTTGTATTTGCAATAAAGACGGGGTTTCGTCATGTTGACCAGGCTGGTCTCGAACTCCTGACCTCAGATGATCAGCACGCCTCGGCCTCCCCAAGTGCTGGGATTACAGGTGTGAGCCACCGCGCCCGGCCGACTTCCCCACTTTTAAAGTGGCAGTGCCCTCTCCCCTTACTTGACTTTGCACTGAGCTCCAAATAAGAAAATTGCGGCTGGCTTTGGGGCTGGCTAATTCTATCGAGGAGCTGACGGGCGAATTCCGAGCATTTGCCTACACACACACACACAGCCTTTGCCGGTCCCCTGCCAGAGGCACACTCCTCCACACAGGGCCCCCAGGGACATCCCCAGAACCGCCAGGAATCCCTCTTGGGCGTGAAGGGCTCTCCGAGAGGACAACCTGGGCCATCGCGCCGCCGCTCCGAGTAATCAGGGATGGGGGAGACCCTGTCTTGTTTCGTTCCGCAGCCGCGGACCGTCGCCCACCCCGCCACCCAACCTTGAGCGCCCCATAAGCCGCGGCCCCCAGGGGAGCAAGGAGCGGCGGGAGGGGCCGCGCCGCGCGGGGTCGTCCCTCCCCTCCCCTCCCGGAGTCCTGGCCCGGGCAGCAGCGCCGCCGAGTCCGCACCTGCCGCGCGGAGCAAGCCCCGCCCGCGCGCCTACCACCCCGCGGGCCCAGGGCGGCCGCCGCACACACTCACCTAGGCCGAAGCGCGGGCCGGGGGCCAAGTCGTGCGACCCGGCCCAGGTCCTGGTGCGGGCGGTGGCGTGCACGCGCCGCATCAACCGCTGCGGAGAGGGCGAGGCGGCATCGCCGGAGCTGCGGCGCCTCGGCCCGCGGCCTCCCCCGCCCCCGCCGCCACCGGTCAGGAGCGCTCCCCGCGGCCCCCTTCCGGCTGCGGAGGGCAGTTATCCCGCGGCTCCGCGCGGCCGGGCCCGGACCTCTCACGGCTGGCGCTCCCCGGGCGGCTCAGTAACATCCACCTCGGGAGGTCTTCTCCTGCAGACCCCTTCCAAGAACCAGTTTTTACAAATCCTTTCAGGAAGGCTCCCCAAGTCTCAGAAAAACAAGTAGGGGAGTGGCGGGGAGTCGAGTGCGTGACTGGCCAGCTGACGGCACGGTATGCTCAGAGAACTTCTCGGGTTCTGGTCGCTCCTCGCAGGGAAGGAAGGAAGGGATGGCGGCCTCCTGACGAGTGAAAAATCCACGTCACGGGGGTTCGAGACTACGCGGCGCCCGGGTCGGGGCCCGAACCGGCGTCGGCGGGCGGATCACGGAGCCGCGCAGGCCCCCGGCAAGACCCCGGAACACGCGCCTGCCAGGCAGAGGCTGCCGCGGCCGGGAAGGGGGAGGGGATTTTTTTACCCCCCGCTTTTTTTTTTTTTTTTTTTTTTTTTTAGCGGGGAGGGGTGAAGAGAGCAAGGTTTGGGGATCCTTCTCGGAGAAAGAGAGGCGGGCGTCGTTCCTTGTCCCCCGCGCAGGCCGAGGCGCTTTGCCGATCCCGCACGTTGGGCAAGTAGGGGCACAACGTCCCTGGGCACTCCGGTCCCGGCAGGTCAGCCTCTCCTGGGCAGCGCTCACACTCAGTCCTCCGAGCCTGCGGTTCCACGGCCGAAATGCCTGCGACAGAGGATTAGAGATAGAAGCTCGTGAATGTCCCTTTCTTCGAAGGGCTGGGACCGGGGGCGGGCTGCTGGCCAGCTCGCCCGCAGCCCGTTGCCATGTGCTCCCTGTTGCTACTCCCGGTGATTGACAGGCCGGCGCACAGTCGGCGTGTCAGCCGCGAACCAAAGTAACATGCAGTCCTGCACGTTTTTGCCGAGGTGCTTTTGCCCCGTGGAATGCCTAGGAGTTCAAACAACGTTCAAGCAACGCCTCTGCGCGTTAGAAATCAATACACAGAGACGGGAAATTCAGGTTTTAAACCAATGCTTCGCTCGGGATTCGGTCGCCAACAATGCCTAAGCAAACACGCATTTGGTGCACACACCGAGTGCCAGCCCCTCTTCGCATAAAGGCATTAACGGCCCTGTGTTTCACACATTCGATCGTTTCAGACTTTAAACTTGCTACTGTTCGGTTAAGGAAAGAAAGGTGAAAGGGACCCTGCTTTTTCTTTTAGCGGTAGCATTTACTTTAAGAGCATTAGTTTTAGCAGTGGGAATGCTACCGGTGTTTTGAAAGGCAACCAGTAATCTTGGCTCGAAAGCAAGTTCAAAGAAATAAATGTTCAGTTCCTTGCAAAAGTCAACATTTCTCACCTTATCTTTCCTAAAATGTCTACGGAAGGAAACAGTACTTACCTAATGCAAAGATTGCAAATTGCTTTTCAGGCACATTTAACAGCGACTGTAGCTGTTCCTTATCCAGGGCAGGGAACTCTGCGGATATCACGCTGCAAACCACTGCGTGCTTTACAGAGCGATCTCACTCGGGCTCCGCAGAATTTCAGCTCCTAGCCTCCACCTCCACCTCCACTCCAGGACACGCCTCCGGTGATATCATGTGTCAATCACTCGGGCTGCCCGAAAACCTGGAACAGGATTTCCTTAACTATCGTTTCCTTTTTCGTTTATGTGTACCAACTTGGAAATGTTGCCCTACAGACTCGTGTAATAAACATCCTCTTAAAACTTCGGGAGTGCCTCTAAAAATTCTGCAAATGCAGTTTGTCATAGAGGAATACATTCGGATTTAGTTAGCAATCTTTAGTTGTCGATCTCAAAAGGATCGGTGGACTCTAAAGCTGAATTAGAAAAGAATTGTGAAGAATAAAAGAAAATGAAAAAAGTTGTATGCCAAGTCATCACTTCTGATCAACTAGAGGGAAAATGTATATTGACACAAAAAGATGATTATATAACATTATAGTTCCTATTTACAACAAAGTTCAGAATATGTGAAACCTAAAGTTCAAAAGGTGGCACTCCTTATTGCAAATGTAATATAAGGATATGTAATAAAGGGGAAATTTTCTGCTGTGGGTTTTTTAAATAATTGCTTTACCTTGGCTTGTTATATGATTTCCCAAAAATCAAGCACATGGAGAAAAAACCAAATTATTTCAATTTTGTAATATAGTTGTATACTTTTGCAAAACATACCAACCCGTATATTTAGTCAATTAATTAGAATAGAAAAAATTTATCAAGAAGTTTTATAATTCTTAGTAATAGCTGATGTGACTGGGAAAAAACACTTTAAGTAGGAAACTTGCTTTCTGCTTTCTTACAAACTACAGGATTTTAGACATTTATTATCAAAATTGTGCCTTTTCATGCTGCAGTGAGGATAACTTTATGTGGAATTGAAGTTTCCGTAGAAACTTTTAAAAGCCACCTAAAAACCAAAAATTTAGTGGAAAGGAAATATTTTTCCAGGTACTATATATCAGGAGTAGCTTAAAGTCTGGCAAAAACAAAGTAAACAAAAACAAAACTAGAATCTAAACCATATATAAATATAAGTATGGAAATTTTTAGTTCAAAGTACATTATTTAGTCTCCTTATTTACAATAGCAAGTGATCCTGTTGAAACTTTATAAATATATACATACAGAATACACACACACACTGGACTTCCAAATGTCTGAGCACTTTCAAAAATTAAAGTTGTGTTTGGAATTGCTTCTAAAGAACACAGAGCATTATTAAGAACATCAATAACAATAAAAAAGCATCACTAGAAAATAGAATAAGAATCAAGCCAAAAAGCTACATATTCACTCTCAATATTATGAATTGTATTAAAATAGGCTATTTAAAAGAATAAAATTGATTAAATTGTATTTTTTTCATAGATCTCATTAGATTTTGGGATGTAATGAAATTTTACTAGTGATGGATAGGTTTCTTGTGAATGTGTTTGGAATAGACAAATCAAAAATAGAATATCATATCAGAGTATCTTATTTGGTTCTTCAATTACCACAATTGTGAGCTGAGAGGTCAGTTCACCAATATGATAAAACCAGGAGAGGGAGCACTGAACATTCTACCTTCATAAATCCTACAAAATATATTTGAAAGATTTCTATTGCAAATACACTGTATTTCAACCAGAAATGTATTAAAATAATTTTCACGAGATCAAGTATTTTTAAATTACAATAATAAATAAAATCCATGAGATTTTTATCTAAAACACCATCACCATAGGCCATGTTGTATTAAGAAATCAAATCTGCTGTACAGAGTTGATCAATAACCCTCCACGTCATTTAGCACTAAAATGCATTAATATTTTTTTCTCTAAATATTACATTACAAATAAATGTAAGTATAGCCCTGTCACCTTGGATCTAAAAGACATTGAATGAAACCTGCCTCTCCTTCTGATTCCCTACAACTGTAAGACTTTGTAGCAATTCTAAATTTTTAGCTTAAAGTATACATTTTTACTTAGTAAGTTTAATTACATTGTAACTTGACTAAAAATGGATAAAGAGTATGAAATTTTTCCAAAAATGAAAAACAATGCAAATATCAATGGGAAAAATCTTATAATAATTTTTAGTTTATTAAGATACGTCTAAATAAAGTGGAATGGAAAGTGAGCCCTGACTTGTCCTTAATTTTCATGTGAAAACAAGATTAGTTATCTCTTGTGTTAATTTGAGTTTTGAAAAAGAATAAAGTGAAATGAAAAAAATTCAGTAACTCCTCACAACTTCTAGTGATTAAAAAAAAAAAAAAAATTGGCCAGGCGTGGTGGCTCACGCCTGTAATCCCAACACTCTGGGAGGCTGAGGCGGGCGGATCTCCAGAGGTCAGGAGACCAGCCTGGCCAACATGGGGAAACCTGGTCTCTACTAAAAATACAAAAAATTAGCTGGGCATGGTGGTGTGTGCCTGCAATCCCAGCTACTCAGAAGGCTAAGGCAGGGGAATCGCTTGAACCCTGGAGGCAGAGGTTGCGGTGAGCCGAGATTGCGCCACTGCACTCCAGCCTGGGCGACATAGCTGGACTTTGCCTCAAAAAGAAAAAAAATTTAATACAGTTATAGGAAGCTTAACTTATTCATGTGTCTACTTTGTTTGCCAAAATAAAAATAACAATCATGTGTTCCAAGCTTTTGAAAAAGAATACGTTATTAATTCTCCTAATGTTTCTGTGAAGTCATGATAAATAAATGTATTACAGTCTTTTATCTTGTTGAGAAACAAACACACAAACTAAATAATCAAAGACATTGATGAGTTAGCCTATAAGCATCTAATAAATCAATGAAGACCGGTAATGGAAACTAAGTTCTCTTTACTTTCCTTTTAGGGCAATAGTCACTATATTACTATACTTCCCAAGAAAAGCTGGCAAGGATAGGCCATTTTATTTTCAGTTTCCTTTTGTAAACAATCTTTGTAGTTGACTGAAATAGACCAACCTATTCTGTAAATTTTCCATAAACATTCTCTTCATTTTCATAAGCGTAATTCTCATCCTTCTGCCTTATTTGAAATACGAATGTTCCGTATTGGTTTCAAATTCTGGAAGTGGGCAAATCAAGCAATACATTGAGTAAATTACACTGAATGATTTGAGTTTGTGTCAGCTCTATAATTCAACTAATCATTTGTGTACTTTGTCACAGGCGATTCTATTTTTCTGCAAGTTGTCAGAAAACAAAGAAATGTACCTGGAAGTGTTCTAAATTTGTGCACTTTATTTCTTAAGTGCCATATTCCTTTGGAGAGAATGAAAGTGACAAGAGTTCAGACAAACTGCATCCCTACTATATATGAAAGATTTTACTAATTAAACCCACATGGTAAGATTGTATAAGGAAACATCTTTGCCATAGTACAAAACAGTCCTCATTCTTATCTAGCTAATGGCAAAATAAATCCTGTCTTCTTTCCTTTTCCAGTGATGTCAGATGTTCCCCTCTAAGCCTTGACTTGTTCTTTATTTTCATGAGAAAACAAGATTAGCCATCTCTTCCGCTGATTTGTATTTTGAAACAAGGAGTGGAATGGCCCTTATAATGATCACCTGGTATCATCTTTGATTCTGGTCAACAAAAGTTGTCAATCTCTCATTCCCACAACTACCTACTTACTGCTATCTTAATATTCAGAGACAAGCACGTAAGAAGCTATGTTAATTTAAACTTGTAACTGTCCCCCAAAGATAGGACAGTAAGAAAATAAAAGTGTGTTCTCATTAAAACAAAAACAAAACAAAAAAAGCATCTCTTAGGGCTTGCTCACTATAATCTTTATTTCGTTTTGAAATAACCTATGTTAAAGGCTACAGGTTATCCTTTATTTGAAGGGGAAAAATGTAGAATATTTATTTGATAAAACAACTATAGCCATACCTTTTAAGAATAGAGAATGACTAATATTGAAAAAAGAAGGCCTGACATGGTGACTCATGCCTGTAATCCCAGCAGTTTGGGAGGCCGAGGCAGGCGGATCACCTGAGGTCAGGAGCTCAAGACCAGCCTGGCCAATATGGCAAAACCCTGTCTCTACTAAAAATACAAAAATGAGCCGGGCGTGGTGGTGGGTGCCTGTAATCCCAGCTACTCGGGAGGCTGAGGCAGGAGAATTGTTTGAACCCATGAGGCAGAGGTTGCAGTGAGCAGAGATTGCACCACTGCACTTCAGCCTAGGCAACACAGCAAGACTCCATCTCGGAAAAAAAAAAAAAAGAAAACATACAAAATTTCCCAAAAGAGGTTTTTTAAAAATAGGTTTATACTTAGAGTTTCCCTCGATTTGTAATTTTCTTGGCACATTTCAAATAACTCCATTTATATAAACATTACAAGTGGTATATAATAATTGATAGGATACATGTATTGAAGACCTGAGTTCTGACAATATTATCCTTGTATATCATGGTCTATAACTTTAGCTTATGTGTCATATTTAATCATAATGCCCCATGTCCAGTATTATAACTAGGAAAATAGCATGCTGTTGTGAAAAGAGTACCAGATATAGGATCAGATGATGTGAAGTCCCAACTTGGCCACTTTCTAGCTAGGTAACCTTCACTTAATTTATCTGAACCTGCTTTCTCATCAATAATCTGAAGTTAATAAAAATACTTGGTCTTCCCAAATCCTAGTGCTACTGAATGATTCACTATATATGCAAGGGCTTTGTAAGCTTTAAAGTTCTGTACAAATTATTAATTATTATTGTCTCATTCACACTGTATGATGAGGAAATGTTTAAGGCCCCCTTTTTCTAGGTCCTTCACCCTAGATAATGATTTTATTTGCCTTATAACTGTTTTGAGGCAATTCTATTTTACTTTTGTTTTTCTGAGCCTGAGAACTCTGATTTTAATAATAGTATTTCTGTATGTGTGCGTGTGTGTGCATGATGGGGAGGGATTTTGGAGCAGCTATCTGCTAATAATTTCAGATTACAACACCCGCTAAGCCGTGCTCAACATATCATTTATCCAGAATTTTCAATCATTAATATTGTACTTCTAGTTAAGATAAAGATCATTATAACTATTAACATTCCAGTCTATAAAATTTGTAAACTCTTTGTGATCATTGAGTAAAAAGAGCAAACGCATATTTTAAAAAGTGATTGAATAACATTTATAAAAGTTGAAAATAAATAGAAAAGTAAAAAACAGATAATCCTACATATTTTCAAAAGGTATATTTACTGCTGCCTCTTTTTTATAATCTTTTAGAATGTTAGTTTTGATGTTCATAAATACAAGTTTAATAGCAATACAGTTTCCATCAATTACCAATGTATTCTATGAATCAATGTACTTGTATTAACTTAAAAAATTGATAGCACAGATACATTTCATACAGCCAGTGCATTTAACCTAACGACAAAAAAAAAAAAAAAAAAAAAAAAAAAAAAAAAAAAAAAAAAAAAAAACCTGTGAAGCGCCACCTATTGTTGAAAATAAGTCATTTCAAATTTCAATCAAAACAAAAAATGTGCTTGAGTCTAGGAACTGGGTATTCACAGTGATCACCACTTTACATTATTTTCTTTTTCTTTTGCAATACTGCCATATGGTTTAGAATGTTAGCTTTTAATAAAACTGCAAAAAATCTCATTATATAGGCTACTTTTTGAGGAATCAAGAGACATGAAAAGGCTATATCTGTCTATAGGAAGTTACAAGATTGATGGAGAAGATAAAGTAGTGGGGACATTGAGTTTTAGCTAATATATAAGAATTAATATATAAAGGTGTTTGCCCATTTGAAGTAGTTACTTAGAAAAGGTACTTATTCCAATAATGCTACGATTGTACAAATCTTTCTTTATATTCACATTGTATAATTGTATGTGTATTGTGTAATTATAAATATATATTTACAATACGAGCCCTTATAAACATTCCTTGTATTGTTAATATCATCTGGGCTTACATCACATTCTCTTGAAATATCTCAATATTGTATATGGGATATTGTATATATGGTAAATAATCTCAATATTGGAAAATGTCTCCCTTTTCAAGATGGATTTGGATTTTTCTAACACATAAATCAATAGAAGCCATGTGTATGGAGTAAGATGAGTGCTCAGGCTGAGTTGAAGTCTGGGAAGAAAAACAAAGTATCAATTTACATTTTTACATATATTAAGTAAGACAACCAGCCTCCTAGAGGAAGACACAAAAGAAATAGGACAGTGAGTAACAGGGGAAGTTTTAAGCAGCTGAGAATAACAGGAATGCCTTCTACTTTGGCTTGTTTCCTTCACTGGCCATGTTACTTTCACAAATCTCTTTCCCTCCTGAATCCCAAATGGGCACCTGTGAAGTGGATACACTTCAAACTCAAACCTAATTCAGTTTTTTTATTCATACTCTCAATAATTTATCCATTTGCTTAATACATATTTACTAAGCACCTACATCATGCCAAGGAGGACGAACACACTATGAACAAGACAAAGTCCCTGTCCGCATTCCTTACGAGAGTTCACCTGTAGGAGGAAGAGACAGGCAATCAACAAATTAATATTTTGTGACAGTAATGGTAAGTACTGCCATGAGAAAATGAAACTTGGCTGGAGTGATAGGGGTTGAGAGGCGATGACTGCTTTAGCGAGGGTGGCCAAAAAGGGTCTCTCTGAGGAAGTGAGATTTGGGCAGAGCCACGACGCGGTGAGGGAGTGAGCCACTACTGGAGAAGCAGGAATCCAGCAGAAGAAATGGCTAGTGCAAAGGCCCTAGGAAATATCACATGGAACTAGGGAGAGGAAACGTGGTAAAGAGGAGGTCAGAAAGGAAGACTACAACTATATCATTTAGAGCCTTATAGCCCATAATAAAGACTCCGGGTTTTTTTCTAAAGTCATAAGAGGATTTGCAGCTGATGGTTATCTGTTCAAAATGTTTAAAGACCTGCTATGGGCCAGGCACGGTGGCTCACATCTGTAATCCCAGCACTTTGGGAGGCTGAGGTGGATGAATCACCTGAAGTCAGGAGTTCAAGATCAGCCTGACCAACATGGCAAAAGGGGTTTTCATCTCTACTAAATACAAAATTAGCCTGGCATGGTGGTGGGCGCCTGTAATACCAACTACTCAGTTACTCAGGAGGCTGAGGAAGGAGAATCACTTGAACCCGGGAGGTGGACGTTGCAGTGAGCCGAGATCACGCCACTGCACTCCAGCCTGGGCGACAGAGCGAGATTCCACCTCAAAAAAAAAAAAAAAAAAAAATCTGCTGTGAAAGATCTGCTATGTTAAATGTTAAAAGGGTGCTGTAGGGAGAATTAAGAGCAAAGAGAAATATTTATGTTAACACATAGCATAAATTATATATTGCTATAAAATATGAAGTATTAATCATTATAGGAAGAAGAAATTGAACCTTATCATAAAATAAATAGGATTCATAGAAGAGGAAAAGAAAAATACAGCTTACCTTTAGTGCATGGCGCAAAGAAATACTGGAAGGTGCAAATAGGTGACAGGCACATTGTGATCGTGGTCAACTTACAAGACTGGCATGAGTGGAAGGGAAGATTTCTTGTCAAAATTGGATAAGTAAGCTAAGGACAAATTACAGAGGGACCTTAATGCCAATATGAAGATCTGGGCTTGATCCCAAGGACAATAAAATTTTAGAGCAATGGGTTACTTTATAAAAAGGTTTCTTCTCAGAAGATCCATCTGACCATGCAGATTGCAGCACGAAGAGGCTGGTGTAAGGGAGCTGACTTCGAGATGAGGATAGTAATCCCAGTGGGTGTCAGGAACAACTTGGAGCAGGGTGATATCGGCAGTGGAAAAGGAGGGAAAGGGCTAGATCTAAGGTAGCTCTGAATGTTCACTGCATGCCTCTTCATTAAATGATGTAATGACAGTAGATTGAAGTCTTGCCTAAAGCTTTTAACAGATCCTTAAAACATGGTAAAATATACCTAATTTGGCCAGTCATACTAAAGAGGCTTACTTTGGGAAGAAACCAGTCACATAGGAAGTTAAACATATAAAGCAGGGGTCCCCAACCCCTCGGCCACTGACCTGTATTGGTGGAACTGGTCTGCATAGCAGGAGGTGAGCGATGAGCGAGCATGAAGCATCATCTGTATTTACAGCCACTCCCCATCACTCACATTACTGCCTGAGTTCCACCTCCTGTCAGATCAGCTGTGGCATTATTTTCTCATAGGAGTGCAAACCCTATTGTGAGCTGTGCATGCGAGGGATCAAGGTTGCTGACTCCTTATGAGAATCTAATGCCTGATGATCTGTAGCTGTCTCCCATCACCCCCAGATGGAACCATCTAGTTGCAGGAAAACAAGCTCAAGACTCCCACTGATTTTACATTATGGTGAGTTGTGTCATTATTTCTTTATATATTACAATATAATAATAGTAGCAATATAGTGCACAATAAATGTAATGCACTTGAATCATCCAGAAACCATCCTCACACCCCCAATCTGTGGAAAAATTGTCTTCCACGAAATCAGTCCCTGATGCCAAAAGGGTTGAGAATCAGAATTTTCTCAATGATACGAATCTTTAGAGTAAAAGAAGGAATCTATATTCATCAGAAAAGTTAGAGGCCTTGCTGGTCTCTTCCATTCACTTCTGTTCAATTTTGAAAGAAGTAAGAGGAGAAAAAAAAGCATTTTCAGGGAGAAAAGTGTTCATAAGAGATCACTAATATTTTATAGCTATGTCTGGCCAACTCAAGGAATGGAATGTTGATTATATTTTGTGCTATAGCCAGAGATATCAAGCAGTATTTATGCTCCATTAAAGAGTTAATCAATTAGACCATCAAAATGATTGCTGAAGGCCAGGCGCGGTGGCTCAGGCCTGTAATCCCAGCACTTTGGGAGGCCGAGGTGGGCAGATCACAAGGTCAGGAGTTTGAGACCAGCCTGGCCAATATGGTGAAACGCCATCTCTACTAAAAATACAAAAATTAGCCGGGAGTGGTGGAGGACGCCTGTAGTCCCAGCTACTCAGGAGGCTGAGGCAGGAGAATCGCTTGAACCTGGGAGGCAGGGTTGCAGTGAGCCGAGATTGGGCCACTGCACTCCAGCCTGGGAGACAGAGCGAGTCTCTGTCTCAAAAAAAAAAAAAAAAACAAGATTGCTGAAAAATCCCCAAGTGAAGAGAATGTATAGATATAGAAAACCTTAATCCATGAAAAAATCTCAAATACTACACTTAGAGAAAATTGAGGTCAAATATTTGTAATAGCAAGTAAGGTAGGGATGCTATGCTATTGTGATTTGAAAAAAAAAAATTAAAACTTTTCAATTCTTTGTCCAACTCTATGTGGTAAGTGAGTCATGGACTTTACTTGCTTCCAAGATCATTTTGGTTCATACACCCATCAATCTAACAACTATGTATTGGTACTAGGTGTGGTACTGTGCTAAGTATTAGGGATACAAAGATGAAAACAAATTCATGGGCAAGCTCTAGGTAGTACCTCCACAGGTGATGGGAATAGGGATGGGCTCAGGCTCAAGATCCAAAGACAGCCAATCCATAGCCTAGGCCGTAGCCTAAAGATATTTTGGTTTCTCTCTCTGTCTCTCTGTCTCTGTCTCTCTCTCTCTCTCTTTTTTTTTTTTAATTAAAAAAAAAAAAAAGACTCATTCGAAAAAAAGAATGAGCTGGTCCAGTCTGGAAATTATGGAGAGAATAAGGCAGTTATTTTATGAAATAGAATCTTCAAAGTCAGGAAGAGAAGGGCAATGCAGGACCATGAGTTAGTAAAAGTGATGACTAAACAAAAATCCATAGGTAATAATAACCAAAATATCACATTTCTTTCTTGTGTTTGTTTTAGATGGAGTCTCGCTCTGTCACCCAAGCTGGAGTGTGGTGGTGCGATCTTGGCTCACTGCAACCTCTGCCTCCCAAGTTCAAGCAATTCTCCTGCCTCAGCCTCCTGAGTAGCTGGGATTACAGGTGTGTGCCACCATGCCCGGCTAATTTTTGTATTTTTAGTAGAGACGGGGTTTCACCATGTTGGTCAGACTGCTCTTGAACTCCTGACCTAATGATCCACCTGCTTTGGCCTCCCAAAGTGCTGGGATTGCAGGCAGAAGCCACTGTGCCTGGCCAAATATCACATTTCGTCAAATCTAAGGTGTCAATTGTATGATGCATTTTTATTTCATGGACTATTATGAAACTTTTTAAAATGCTGCTAATTCACTCATGACACAATGCTTCCTTATCACTTATGGTTTTATATTAAATACTTATTAAAATGGCTTTTTAATGCTGATTTATGCACAGATGTTGTCACATATCATTCTTGTGCTCACCTGAAAGGAAAAATGTAAACAAAATAAGTTTATTAGGGTCCCTAAAACTACTTCACATTCAGAGTCTGATTCTTCTGAATTACTTTTGACTCAGTCATTAATGCTTATGTTTTTCTTTTTTTTCCTTTTTGAGACGGAGTCTCGCTCTGTCGCCGGGGCTGAAGGACTGTGGCACAATCTCAGCTCACTGCAGCCTCCATCTCTGAGTTCAAGCAATTGTCCTACCTTAGCCTCCTGAGTAGCTGGGATTACAGGTGCCCGCCACAACGCCCAGATACTTTTTGTATTTTTTAGTGGAGAGGGGGTTTCACCATGTTGGCCTGGCTGATCTCCAATTCCTGACCTCAGGTGATCCACCTGCCTTGGCCTCCCAAAGTGCTGGGATTATAGGCATGAGCCACCGCGCCCGGCAGTGCTTGTGTTTTTCTATAGAGGATAATCTTATGGCCATCAAGAACATTGGGCAGCATTTCTTAAAAGATGTAGCAGTTCTTAAAAGAGTGCTGCATCATTGTTCTCTTGTTTTTTTCCAAAACCTATTCTGTGTTTTGATACTGGAATGTTCTTGATCTTATCAAAAAGTGTCAATAAAAAGTTTTCAGACAGCAGCCAGGACTCACAGTCCTGCCTCAAATGGTCCTTAAATAGTTTCCTGAGTCAAACATGGAGAGGCTGCAGTTGTTCGGTCATGCAGCCAGGAATAACAAGCACGTTTGCACATGGGCAGGCAATAACAACTACCTCACAACTTGACTCCTGTCTGCCAGACAACAACTGTAAAATCCAACCCGACTTCAGAGGTATTAAAATGTGGATGAAAATGTGCGTTTGGGAATTGATGGAATACAGTAGCTAATATATTCTCCTTCAATAATCTTATGCTTTTCCTATCTCACCTTTGTACAGATGACACACAAAGTGATTTAGTAGTTTGCACAAGATTATATAGCTGGTATGTGGGAGAACAAGGATTTGAAATCAGGTATACAGGGTAGACGATGAGGAAGTTATTTGGTAGAAGGAAGAGAAGTAGACAGAAAAGGATAGCTGAACTGCTCTGACAATAACAGGACATTCCATTGAAGATCCACACCCAGCCTATTGCTTGAGGTCTTTAAAGTTCTTTGACAATTTAGATGGCACAGTCATATGATGGTTTATTTTTGTCAATTCTCATGAAATTCCTGTCTTTCTTTTATCTTCTTTGATGGCTTGACTCAGTTTCTGCTCCTTAATAAGCAATAAGCCTGATAAATATAAATGTCAAAGTCTGTCTGGGAGAATTGGGAATACTGCACAGAGAAGGGCACACTGAGCTTAGGTTTGGTGGATGGCAGACAATGTTGGTGGTGGGTGGAGGTAGAGGGAGGACATTCTAAAAGCGAATTGAGTGTGCAAAGGTATAGAGGGCAGAATGGTCATGGCACATGATATGGTTTGGCTGTGTCTTCACCCAAATCTCATCTTGAATTGTAGTTCCCATAATCCCCACGTGCTGTGGGAGTGACCTGGTGGGAGGTAATTGAATCATGGGAGCAATTATCCCCATGCTGTTCTCATGATAGTCAGTGACTTCTCATGAGATCTGATTTTCTTGTCTTGTCTTGTCTTTTTTTTTTTTTTTTTTTTTTTTTTTTGAGATGGAGCCTTAATTTCTAGCCCAGACTGGAGCACAGCGGTGCAATCTCAGCTCACTGCAACCTCTGCCTCCTGGGTTCAAGCAATTCTCCTGCCTCAGCCTCCTGAGTAGCTGGGATTACAGGCGCCCGCCATCATGCCTGGTTAATTTCTGTATTGTTAGTAGAGATGGGGTTTCACCATGTTGGCCAGGCTGGTCTTGAACCCCTGACCTTGTGATTTGCTCATCTGGGCCTCCCAAAGTGCTGGGATTACAGGCGTGAGCCTCCACGTGAGGCCCTATCTGATGGTTTTTCCCCCTTTGCTCGGCACTTCTCCTTCCAGCCGCCATGTGAAGAAAGACATGTTGGCTTCCCCTTCCCCTATGATTTTAAGTTTTCTGAGGCCTTCTCCCTAGCCGCACTGAACTGTGAGTCAATTAAACCTCTTTCCTGTATAAATTACCCAGTCTCGGGTATGTCTTTATTAGTAGCATGAGAATGGACTAATACAGCATATATGGAATTTAGAGAGTAAGAAGGTAGAAGTGAAAAAGGGAAGGCTAGATAGGAAAGCAGAGATCAGATCACATGCCATGTAAAGAAGTTGTACGGTATTCTGTAGAAGAGTGGTTTTCAAGCTTGTTTAGCAGTGACCTATTTCCCCCTGCCCTCAAAAAGTACTATTTGAAAACCTAGACTATAAAAGAGGTAAGATGGAACTGCACTGAAGGAAGCAAGGATGGGTCAGCGGGGCAACTGCACACAACACAACTTTAAATCCATTTCTAGAGCTAAAATGCACGCCCGGCTGGGCGCGATGGCTCAGGCCTGTAATCCCAGCACTTTGGGAGGCCGAGGTGGGTGGATCACTTAAGGTCAGGAGTTTGAGACCAGCCTGGCCAACCTGGTGAAACCCCGTCTCTACTAACAATACAAAAATTAGCCAGGCATGGTGGCGCATGCCTGTAATCCCAGCTGCTCAGGAGGCTGAGGCAGGAGAATTGCTTGAATCCAGGAGGCAGAGGTTGCAGTGAGCTGAGATCGCACCATTGCACTCCAGCCTGGGAGACAAGAGCGAGACTCCATCTCAAAATACATAGGTAAATAAAAGTAAAAATAAAAAATGCCTGCCCTGAGAGTAATAGGAGAAAGATCTCCTTGGCAGTAGGAAAGAGGATGAAGGGGTAGAGGTGGTCATTTCTCTTAGCTGCTAGGAAGCCACTGCAGTCATCTGGGCAAGAAAACTGAGAAATAAGAAATGCCATGTATTAGTCATGGTTAGATTGCTAGGTAAGTTTAGGTGAAGAGGGATTCTTTTTTTTTTTTTGGAGACAGAGTCTCACTCTATTCCCCAGGCTGGAGTACAATGGTGCGATCATGGCTCACTGCAACTTCCACCTTCCGGGTCCAAGCTATTCTGCTGCCTCTGCCTCCCAAGTAGCTGGGGCTACAGACATGTGCCACCATGCCCAACTAATTTTTGAATTTTTAGTAGAGATGGAGTTTCGCCATGTTGGCCAGGCTGGTCTCAAACTCCTGGCCTCAAGTGATCCACCCCCCTCAGCCTCCCAAAGTGCTGGGATTACAGGCATGAGTCATGGCGCTCCTCCTGGGACTCTTATAAATATACAGTAGACAACCATACAAATATCTAAGGCTAGAAAACGAAGTACAACTAGTTATACACAAAGTGGAACTGGGAAGACAGAAAATGGCGCTGTCTTTTTTTGTGTGCGTGTTGTCTGATGTGTTTATATAATGAGATGACAATGGATATTTAAAACATTATTGAAATAAATGCTCAGTATTCTACTGTAAGAATATATCACATTTACTTAAATATTCTAGTCCCAAATTTTAAGAAGAAAAGGCACAAATTCCTATAGAACTTGGGTCTCACCTCTGATATCAAACTTCTACGGGACTGATTTTCACTGTCTTGCCGCGGCCCTCCCCATGTCCTGCTTGCTAAGCCACAGGTAGTAGAAACAATAATGTCTTTGGGAATGGCAAATCTCTCACCTCAAAGACCACGCACCTGGGGCTTTGGTTCTTCTGATTCTTTGTGTACACCTGCTTCTTCTGCCTTGTGCATCACAGGGGATCTTCAGCGAATTTCACATGCAATCTTCTTGTGAGGCAGATCCCAAGTTCAACCAACGTTTCTAAAGATACCGTATTCCTATTCAGGGCTCATAACACACGTGTGTGTTAGTGGTTGAAATATTGTACTTAAGGCCCCAAATTTATCTTTGAATTGGACACTATTTTTGTGGGACCTAACACAGAAAACAATCAGAAAGTTTCAACCAGGACACATGAAGGTAAAAATAAAGGAGTTATTCCCCTTATTAATTAAATCTCTCCACCAGGCTGGGTGCTGTGGCTCACACCTGTCATCCCAGCACTTTGGGAGGCCGATGCACGTGGATCACTTGAGCCCAAGAATTCGAGACCAGCCTGGACAGCACAGCAAGACTCTGTCTCTGCAAAAATTAGCTGCAGATGTGTGCCTATAGTCTGAGCTACTCAGGAGACTGAGGTGGGAGGATCGCCTGAGCCTGGGAAGGTCAAGGCTGCAGTGAGCTGTGATTACACCACTGCACTCTAGCCTGGGCAACAGAGTGAGACCCTGTCTCCCATTCCATACACACGAAGCTCGAGTGTAAATATAGGGTAGTGTTGATAATCAGATGCAGAAAATTATGAGCTGCCTTAAAGCTTTTTCTGCATAGCAATAAAATGCATAAGAAACCTGTTTTTTTTCCTGACTAAAAAGTAAACTGTAAAAAGCTCCTTTTCTTGTGCCATACTACTTACTAGTGGGGTCTTTATGAAGATGTGACCAAAGAAATGAAATATTCAGCATCCCCTGTAATATAGAACTTTCTTCCCCCCATCTTCAATTTCCCATATTGTCACCAGGAGCAAAATCTTTAAGCATTTAGAGTCATTGCATTGGCCTTGAAATATCTTATATCATATGATTTGTCAAGCGAGAAACATTTTCAGCCTCCAAGGGATTTACATGATTAATATAATTTTTCAAAGTAAAATGTTTATTAGAAATGAAGAAAAAGCAAATGTCAGGGAATGTTTGTAAATGGACATGTGGCTTTACTTTTTAACATGCATTTGTACCTTATTCAAGCTTTACCTCTAATTTTATACAGAAAACCTCATTAATACAGTGTAGATTTGCCTCCTTGCTACCTTAATTTTCTTTGCCTGTGGATATAGGTGTGTGTCTGTGCCTGTGTGCACTTGGGGAGTTGAGGTTTGTGGGTGAAGGCATTTTGGTCACAATCACTTAATGAGTCTCTAAGAGATTCCAAATGTTCCCTCAGCTTCCTGCCTTCTTCTGAGCCCACTAACCTCTCCCTGTTACCCAGTTCCAAAGCTGCTTCCACAGTTTCAGGTATCTTTATAGCAATGCCCCACTTCTCGGTACCAACATCTCGGTACCAATGTTAGGCCATTCTTGCATTGCTATAAAGATATACCTGAAACTGGGTAATTTATGAATATAAAGAAAATAAATTCAATTGGCTTATAGTTCTGCAGGCTTTATAGGCAGCAAGGTGCTGGCATCTGTTCAGTTTCTAGGGAGGCCTCAGGAAGCTTATAGTCATGACAGAAGGTGAAGGGAGAGCAGGCACATCATATGGCAAAAGCAGGAGCGAGAGAGACAGTGGAAAGAGGGAAGTACAAGTGCCACACTTAACCAGATCTCATGTGAACTCAGAGCAAGAGCTAACTTATCACCAAGCATGCATGAGGGGTCTGCTCCCATGATGCAAACACCTCCCACCAGACCCCAACTCCAGCACTAGGGATTATATTTCAACATGAGATTTGGGTGGGGACACATATCCAAACTCTATCGAAGGGCATGATAAATGATTGTGCTGGGGCAATGGGTGTTGACTAGGACTATCCCGGGCACACTGGGAATCTATGGTCATACTGTTCTGTCATCGTCTGTCACACCACACTGTCTTTCTAAGTGATCTCAGCACTCCCATGGCTTCTTTATCATCTTTATCATAATCATGACCAAACACCTCCAGCCTGGATTTCACTTTTCAGCATCAGACCCTTATAAATAAGTGCTTATTCTGTTTAGATGTTTTACAGTCACCTGTAACTTAGCAACTCCAAAAGAGAACACATGATATCCTCTCTTCACATACACACTAAAATCTCCTCTTCTAGTATTTCCTGTCTCTGTATAAGACACTACTGTCTACCCACTTGCTCAGATCAAAAACCTTCTCCTTCCTCCTCATACCCCATCAGTTACCAAGATGACAGTTCTACTTTCTGTATCTCTCACAAGCTCTCCAGTAACACCATTGCCACAAGTCATATCAATGCTTACCGAACTACTTTATATGCTGTCGTTAGTGTGATATTTCTGAAACACAAATCTGATCACTTTTTTTGTTTGTTTGTTTCTATTTCTTTTTTTTTTATTATTATACTTTAAGTTCTAGGGTACATGTGCATAACGTGCAGGTTTGTTACATATGTATACTTGTGCCATGTTGGTGTGCTGCACCCATCAACTCGTCAGCACCCATCAACTCGTCATTTACATCAGGTATAACTCCCAGTGCAATCCCTCCCTGCTTCCCCCTCCCCATGATAGGCCCCAGTGTGTGATGTTCCCCTTCCCGAGTCCAAGTGATCTCATTGTTCAGTTCCCACCTATGAGTGAGAACATGCCGTGTTTGGTTTTCTGTTCTTGAGATAGTTTGCTGAGAATGATGGTTTCCAGCTGCATCCATGTCCCTACGAAGGACACAAACTCATCCTTTTTTATGGCTGCATAGTATTCCATGGTGTATATGTGCCACATTTTCTTAATCCAGTCTGTCACAGATGGACATTTGGGTTGATTCCAAGTCTTTGCTATTGTGAATAGTGCCGCAATGAACATACATGTGCATGTGTCTTTATAGCAGCATGATTTATAATCCTTTGGGTATATACCCAGTAATGGGATGGCTGGGTCATATGGTACTTCTAGTTCTAGATCCTTGAAGAATCGCCATACATTTTTCCATAATGGTTGAACTAGTTTACAATCCCACCAACAGTGTAAAAGTGTTCCTATTTCTCCACATCCTCCCCAGCACCTGTTGTTTCCTGACTTTTTAATGATTGCCATTCTAACTGGTGTGAGATGGTATCTCATTGTGGTTTTGATTTGCATTTCTCTGATGGCCAGTGATGACGAGCATTTTTTCATGTGTCTGTTGGCTGTATGCATGTCTTCTTTTGAGAAATGTCTGTTCGTATCCCTTGCCCACTCTTTGATGGGGTTGTTTTTTTCTTGTAAATTTGTTTGAGTTCCTTGTAGGTTCTGGATATTAGCCATTTGTCAGATGAGAAGATTGCAAAAATTTTCTCCCATTCTGTAGGTTGCCTGTTCACTCTGATGGTAGTTTCTTTTGCTGTGCAGAAGCTCTTTAGTCACTTTTTTTTTTTTTTTTTTTTAACATAAAAACTCTTCAGTTGCTTCCCATTGTCTGCAGGATCCCAATCCCAACTTGGTAACATGGCCTCAGCTCACTGTGATCTGGCCCCTGCCTCTCTCTCCAGCCACACCTCACTTCTTTATGCTGCAGCTGCATTGGAGCTTTTTCAGTTCCTGGAGTGTGCCGCAGCTGCATTGGAGCTTTTTCAGTCCCTGGAGTGTGCCAAGGTTTTTCTAACCTCAGAAGCTTTGCATGATATGTCTCCCTCAGTGATATGATTCTCAGATACTTTGTACTTCTTTGTAAAATTTCGCACAGTTGCAATTAATTATTTATTTAGAATAATTTGTTTAAAATCTGATTTTCCTTCTAGACTGTGAGGCTCCAGAATGCATCTGTTGTGTTCACCATTATACCCCAGTCCCCAGCATAGTGCCTGAGGCTCAATCCATGCATGTTGTGTAATTAAACAAAGGATCTCTCTAATTCCTGGACTGAGTGGGGAAATACAAATTACTTCTGTTTTCTATAATGATCAAGTCAACAAACCAGTAACAAGAATTGTTAGTATATTTCTCTATTAAAATACATTTTTATGTCTCTTTTGGATGGTCTCATTGTCCCATCAGCAAAATAAGGAGAAGAATATTTAATACTTTCCCATTACACATTATTTCCTATTATTTCCTCATTTGAATAAAGTTAAAAACATAAAGGTAGAAAGTGAGACAAATCACAATCTAATTTCCAGATACTGAATTTTCACAAGCTGGAAGAATAAGATGTAACATGGTGATTTAGTAAGTCAGCTATTTCCCTCCAGATTAGAGACAAATCACAAGAGTAAATGCTTAAGAAAATTTTCCAATCAAACATTGCTAATCCTGTTGATTTCTAACATTCAAGAAACCCAGAAAAAAAATCTAACATTGGAGTTCTTTGTGTTTCTTCTTTAATGAGTATTTGGCAAAAAACAATGAGGTTGGGGAAAACATTTTTGAAGGCACAGAATTCAATGTCCCTTGCTTACAAAGCAACCATTGGGACCTGAATTGATTGAGCATCTGTTTTCAATCCTGGGTCAAAATTTCTTTTAATCCAGGATGTAATTAAATCTCTAGTATGTACAGAGATATCTATTTCACATATATAATTCTGTAGATGTTTAATTATAAAGTAGTTGCAATCATTTGCACAAATCAATTCGTATTATGTTATTTTGACATCAGTTTACATGTTTGGGAAGGAGATAGATGTATGGGGCTCTGAGGTGATGCTTGGCTGGGGGAGGACTTGTCTAATACCTAGGAGTTTGTCCCATTTCCTTCTTTTTCATCTCCCAACAAGGCTAGCTCTCTATCTTGCTAAGATATTCCTATTAATAAGATAGGAAGTGGTAATTTTGTCAAATGTATGCATACTGTATTTGTAGCCACCCTAGCTAGGTCTGAGTTATAAGGGAATTTCTTAAATTCTTTGTTAAAGTATGAGAATTATTTTCCTCAAGCTATTAGTTATGCAGAAACAAACATTTACTTTAAAAATGAAAAATTTCTTAACCCTGAGTAAGACAGGAGGAAACAGTAGATTATATTCTCCATGTTACAACATCTATTTCATGTAATTTCCTCCTGTGAACTATTGTCAAGTATCTTGGGTTATTTTCAGAAGAAGAAAAATCTGAGACTATTCTTCCTAATTTCATTGTCTCTAAACCCAAAGTGACATAAAGATATATATCCTCTATTACCACCCACATATTCCATAGTTCATTATATCTTGGTATTCTACATTGTGGAGGCCATGGCCCTTGGCCCCCTAACAGTTCACTAAAAATCACTGCCATGAGTTAGGTTGACTAAAAAGAGAAAAGGTGTACAAATTTATTTAACATGCATGAGAACCTTCAGAATGAAGACCAAACTCTTCAGTGAAGTACACAAGCTTACATACCCTCCTGAGGTTACAAAAAGAATGCTGGCTCAGTTCCTGGCCAAAAACAGGTGTTAGTGGTAAGACAAGTTATGGGAGGAAGAAGGGAAGAGGTTTGGTTAGCAAAGATGGCCTTGTTGTGTAGATGAAGCCTCATAGGTAGCAGCCTTCAGAGAGTGTAGATGGTAAATGTTTGTTTTCAGACCTTTAAAGGTGTCAGACTCTTAGTTAATCTCTCCTACATCCAGGAAAGGCCTAGAAAGGGAAAGTCTGGCTGCATTAATGGAGATTCTCTACTGATGCAAATTTCCCCCACAAAAGATAGCTTTGCAGGCCTCTTCAGTCTGCTGGCCATGTGACAGCCATTTCAAAAGATGTCAAAGAAATGTATTTTAGGATAAAATATTTTGATTTCACTCAACACAAAGGTATAGAATCAAACAATATAACTGTGATTATAGTAAAACTAACAAATAATAAAACTAAGAACCAGATATATTTCTGCTTGTGCTTGAAGTAGTAGCAAGAAAAAATGGAAATAGCAGCAAAAAACTCTTTTGCAAAGACAGTATCATCTGAAAGTCTCATTATACATTCCGTACACAATTCTTTTATCTTGGTAAGGGATCTAAAGTGTCAAATGAGCAGAGTTTTTATGAATACACATTTCTAATTCCTGGTGAAGCCCTAAAGCTCTGGAAGAAATAAAAGAGAATAAAACAAACAAAAAAAATGTATGAGAGGGTAATTCATGAGCCTTGGCAACAGATTGGACATGTGATTCGAAAAAGAGAGGCAACATGAAAGTTTTGAGCTAATAGAAGGTAGAGACAGTGTTAACCTGAATTTTAAACAGGGTTTATTTGGCAGGAAAATTTTAAAAAATTATATTTTGCACACAGTGAGTCTGAAATTATATGGCGAATCCCATGAGAATGAAGGTCTCTCCAGCAAACACCAAAAATTTGGGATAGTGGTAACACGTGATATTTGAGTCCTATGCACAGAGCAGATAGTTGGATAAATTAGCAGAATCCCTGAAGCAGGAAACAAAAGAACAGGAGAAGTTGAATGCAAATCTTTAGGATTAAGGAGCTGTTCATATATTCAGGAAAATATTGAGTGCCAAGTTTGCTCCAGAAATTGTGCTAAGCACTGAGGATATAAAGTAAACAAAAACTCAATCCCGACTTTCATGTACCTTACTGGTCCAATGGAGATGTTGTGCAGTAATGCAGAGATTATAGTACAGTGTGGAAACACTGTTAGCAGTGTGCAAAGGGTCCTAACGGAGACACCAGCATCTGCAATAAGAATCACAGGGCTAGGGATTTGGAGGGAGGAAAAGGAGAGGGAGGGGCAGGCTTTCCTGATTAAGCAGATGGGGCCAGAAAGTGACAATCTAGGAAAAACAAACATGTTCCAAGTCATGCAAATTTGAAAACCTTGGTGGATTTCAAGAACTCTAAGTAGCCCAGTACTGCTTGTGAAAGGAAGTGTGTTAGATTTACTGCCAAGAATTAAAAAATTCTTGAAGTAAAGACAAGTGCTTATTTGCAGCAGAGAAACCTCAGCTGAGGTTAGCATCTTGCACAGTGCCTGGCACATTGTTAATGCTCAATAAATATTAAAAGAGTGCATTAAAATTTGCAAAACACTTTTGCATACATCATGTGTATACAGAATAATGCTCCACCCCCAAAGAGGTCCATGTCCTAATCCCCAGAACCTGTGAATATGTTGTGCTATATGGCAAGGGAGAATCAGAGTTGCAGATGGAATTAATGTTGCTAATCAGTTGACCATAAAATAGGGAAATTATCCTAGGTTTTGTAGTTGGGAGGGAGGGTGCAGTGTATTCAGAAACATCCTGGCTGGGCGCAGTGGCTCACGCCTGTAATCCCAGCACTTTGGGAGGCCGAGGCAGGCGGATCATGAGGTCAGGAGTTCGAGACCAGCCTGACCAACACGGTAAAACCCTGTCTCTACTAAAAATACAAAAGTTAGCCAGGCATGGTGGTGCATGCCTGTAATCCCAGCTACTCAGGAGGCTGAGGCAGGGGAATCACTTGAACCTTGGAGGCGGAGGTTGCAGTGAGTTGAGATCGCACTACTGCACTCCAGCCTGGGTGACAGAGCGAGACTCTGTCTAAAAAAAAAAAAAAAAAAGAAACATCCTTAAAAATGGAATGGGGTACAGCAGAAGAGGTAAGGGTGATGCAACGTAAGAAAAATTCAACCAGCTTTTGCTGGCTTTGAAGGTAGAAGTGGCCATGAGTCAAGGAATGAGGGAAGCCTCTGGAAGCTAGAGAAAGCAAGAAAACTGCTTCCCCTCTAGAACTCTCAGGAAGGAATGCAGGACCCTGATACCTTGATTTAAGCCCAGTAAGGTCCATTTTGGACTTCTAACCTCCATAAGTGTAAAATATTAAAAGTATTAAGCCACTAAATTTGTGTTAATTTGTTACAGCAGCATTTGGAAAGTAATACAATCATCTTGTTCCATAGATAAGAAAATTAACATGAAAAGAAATGTCTAAATATGAAGATCAGAAGAAAACACACAAATCATCAATATTGTGAATAAAACAAGAGACAAGAAGGATTTATTCCAGGTTTGCAAGGCTGATTTAACATCGAAAAATCTATCAATATAATCTAGGCTAAAGAAGAAAAATCACATGATCTATCAATTGATGCAGAAAAAGCATTTGACAAAATCCAATACTCATTTATGATAAAAAGAAAAACAAACAAAAACAAAAGACAAAAACACTCTCAGCAAGTTAGGGATGAGAAAGTTGGTAAAGAGCATCTATAACAAACCTACAGTTTACATTGTAATTAATGGTGAAAACTGAATGCTTTCTCTCTGAGATTGGAAACAAAGCAAGAATGTCTACTCTCACTACTTTTGTTCAACATAGTTCTGAAAGTTCTAACCACTACAATAAGGTAAGAAAACATAAATGAAAGGCATGTAGATTAGAAAGGAAGAACTAAACCTGTCCTTATTTAGGTGACATGATTCCCATCTGTGATTTTTATGGGATCTACAAATAAACTCCTAGAACTAATAAGTTCATCAGAGTTGCAAGATAGGACACAAGATTAACATCCAAAAATCAATTGCATTGATATATACTAACAGTAATGTGCAAAGCAACATTTAAAACACAATACCACTTAAGATTACTCCAAAGAAAATTAAAGGCTTGGGTATAAAGTTAACAAATCATGTATAGGATCTGTATGTTGCAAATTACGAAATGCTGATGAAAGACATCACATAAGACCTAAGTAATGGAGAGACATGCCACGTTTTTGGACTTAAAGATACGACATAGTAAAGATGAAAATTCTCCCCAAATTGACTTATGGGTTTAATGTTATTCCTATCAAATTTCCAACAAGGTGTTTTGTAGATATAAGCAAACTTATTACAAAATATATGTGAAAAGGTACAGATCCTAGAGTAGATTAAATCTTTAAAAAGAATTATAAACTAGGAAGAATCACTCTAGTTGATAAAAACATCTACTATATAACAATTATAATCAAGACAGTAAGGCATTGGCAGAGGGGTAGACACACAGACCAATGGGAAAGAATAGAGATCCCAGAAATAAACCCACATAAATATACCCAACTTGATAAAGGTGCAAAAGCAATTCAGTGGAGGAAGAGTAACCTTTTAAACAAATGATGCTAAAATGATTGGACATTCATAGGCAAAAAATTAAAAGTGAAAAACAAAAAACCTAAACTTCACACCTTATCCAAAAATTAGCTGACCATGGGTCACGGACTTAAATGTAAAACATAAGACTTTTAGAAAAAAAAAAAAAAAAATAGGAGAAAATCTTTAGGATCTACAGCTAGGTAAAGAGTTTTTAGACTTAACACCAAAAGTATGTTTCAAAAGAGGATTTATTGACAAATTGGACCTTATCAAAATTAAAAACTTGTACTTTGTAAAAGTCCATGATAAGAGCATAAAGAAACAAATTATAGGAGAAAGTATTTGCAAACCACATATCTGATCAAAAAAAAAACCCTAGTATCTAGAATATATAAAGAACTCTCAAATCTCAACAGTAAAACACCAAACAATCCAATTAGAAAGTGGACAAAAGACATGAACAGATTTCACTAAAGAGGGAACACAGATGGCAAATTAGCACATGAGAAAATGTTCAGTATCGTTAGCCACTAGGGGAAGGCAAATTAAAATCACTACTATGCACTTGAAGGAATGGCTAAAGTGAAAAATAGTGACAACACTAAATGCCAGCAAAGATTCAAAGAAACTGGATTATTCATATATTGCTGGTGAGAATGTCAAGTAGTGCAGCCACTGGAAAACGATTCAGCAGTTTTTCATAAAACCATGCAACTACTACATGACCCAACAATTATATTCTTGACCATCTATCCCAGAGAAATGAAGACTTATGTTCACACAGAAATCTGTACAAGAGTGTTCAGGGAATCTTTATTTATGATAATCCAAAGCTGGAAACAATACAGGGGTCCTTCAACAGGCAAATGATTAAACAAACTGTGGCACATACTTAGCATGGAATACTACATGGCGATGAAAAGGAATGAACTATTGATAACACAACTACTTCAGAAAGAAATTACGCCAAAAGAAAAAAGGAGGGTCTTTATCAGGATAAAGAGATGTTATAGTTCATCAGTCTCATGATTTTTACAGATAAGAACACATAATCCCTGAAAGTCTACATGAGACAGCTTTAGGGGCATACAGACTAGAGCCAGATTTGAATGCAGTTCTGGCATCCACTACCTGAGTGACCTTGGCAAGTGACTCATCTCTCTGAGTCTTTGTTTATAAAATGAAAAGATTATGCCATTCTTTTCTTCTCAGATTTAAATTAGGTATATGTGTAAATTGCCTGAAATACATATTATAAGTGTTCGATAAATTCTTGTTTCCCTCCTCAGCAAAAGTAAAACTTTCTTACAGTTACTCAACTAATAAGTACCAAAACTGGGATGAGACCCCGTTTCTGAATCTCAGTACAGTGTTCTTTCTGTCTTTTAAACCAGAATTTCTAAACTTTAGGTATGAAAACAAAAAGTTACAACAGAAATTATAATACATAGAAAATGTTCAAGTGTACTGCCTTGTTGATCCATGAGAGACAATCACATAGTAACTATTCCATATTCACTAACTATGTTTATAATTTTAGGCATTATTTATCAAAATTAGAAAACTAAATTGACATATATATTAGTGTATTCTCACACTGCTATAAATACATACCTGACACTGGGTAATGTATAAAGACAAGATGTTTTATTGGCTCATGGTTCTGCAGGCTGTACGACTTGTGCTTCTGGGCAGGCCTCAGGAAACTTACACTCATGGCGGAAGGTGAAGGGAAAGTAGGCACAGCTTCACGTTGCTGGCAGGAGAGAGTGAGTGAAGGGGAAAGTGCTACACACTTTCAAACAATCATATCTCCTAAGAACTCACTCACTATCACAAGAATATCAAGGGGAAGTCTGCTCCCATGATCCAGTCACCTCCCACCAGGCCCCTCCTCCACCATTGAGAATTACAATTCAACATGAGATTTAGGTGATGACACAGACCCAAAACATATCAACATACATGCTTCTTCCCCTTCTCTTCTCTCCTCTCCTCTCCTCTCCTCTCCTCTCCTCTCCTCTCCTCTCTTTACTTTCATCTCACTGTGTCACCCATTCTGGAGTACAGTGGTGCAATCTCTGCTCACTGCAACCTCCGCCTCCTGGGTTCAAGCGATTCTCCTGCCTCAGCCTCCCAAGTAACTGGGACTACAGGAACATGCCACTGTGCCCGGCTCATTTTTTGTATTTTTAGTAAAGACGGGGTTTCACCATGTTGGCCAGGATGGTCTTGATCTCCTGACCTCGTGATCCACCCACCTCGGCCTCCCAAAGTGCTGGGATTACAGGCATGAGCCACCACGCCCGGCCTTTTTCTTTAAACTTAAACAGAAAGGCTTCCTTCCTTCCTTCCCTTTTCTTTCTCTCTCCCCTTCCCCTTCCCCTTCCCCCTCTCCTCCCCTCTCCTCCCCTCC
>NC_045436.1:66076587-66089751 GCF_002776525.5 Piliocolobus tephrosceles
CTCCCCTCTCCTCTCTTTTCCTTTCCTAAGACAGGGTCTCACTGTTGCCCAGGCTGGAGGGCAGTGGCGTGAACATGGCTCACTGCAGCCTTGACCTCCTGGGCTCAAGCAGTCCTCCTGCCTTAGCTTCCTGAATAGCTGGGATTACAGGCATGAGCCACTACGCCTGGTCTTTCAACGTCTTAAATGTAGAGTGAGAGTCTTGTGTGACCAATAAAGTGACAGATGAAATAACACTTTGCCCATTGAAATGAAATAGTGTATTCTATCCATGGGTAGCAAAAAGGAGGTTTGTTAATAGTTTCTAATTCGTTTTGCTCATTTGATTAAAAACCAGTGGGTGATTTCATAGTCTCATTTCCTAACCTTCATAAACTATCTTTCACGGATCTTCATTTTGCAGACATTTTAATACATTATTTAGTAATGTCACATTTACAAACACCTGTTATTCCCTTTTGCCAGAAGTTAAACTTTCATTTCACTTTTGCCAAAATTTAGAACAATTAAAATATATACTTAACTAAACTTAAATTACCTAAGGCTTCATGCACAGTTTTGTTTACATTGCTCAATAATGTGAAAGCACCTAAATTTGCTTGGCAATTACTTCCTTTTATTTTAAATTAAATTAATTAATTAATTAATTAACTTTGAGATGGAGTCTTGCTCTGTCATCCAGGCTGGAGTGCAGTGGCATGATCTTGGCTCACTGCAACTTCCGCCTCCCAGGTTCAACCGATTCTCCTGCCTCAGCCTCCTGAGTAGCTGGGACTACAGGTGCACACCACCATGCCTGGCTATTTTTTTTTTTTTTTTTTGTATTTTTAGTGGCCAGTCTAAAATGCTGGCCAGTCTGGTCTCAAACTCCTGAACTTAGGTGTCCACCCGCCTTGGCCTCCCAAATTGCTAGGATTACAGGCATAGGCCACCGTGCCAACCTATTACCTCCTTTTAAATGTAGGTTTTAGTACTAGAGAAATGTGCTCATTTATTTAAATCTCCTCTAGGAAAATTACATGAGATCCATGCTTATGAAAATACGCAGCATAAACTGAGTTCTCATCAAATTTTAGCTGAGAGTCACTATTATTTCTAAGAAGGTTTGTTACTATTAAATTCATTTTCTCCAACATCCATAGGGCAGAGATAAGAATGTTTAAGATTCACAGATCCCACTCTCAGAGATTATGATGATGGTGGAGGCACAAGAATCTGCATTTCTATAAGCACGTCCAGAATTTGGGTACAGGTAGTACACAGTCAACTTCCTGAGACAGAGCAGCAGCCCTCTTCCAGAGTTGGCCTCTTCCTATGCTGTGGGGCCTGGTATGCTCAGCTGGGCATTGTCCAAATCTATTTGTGTTGCTATAAAGAAATACCTAAGACTGGGTAATTTATAAAGACAAGAAATTTGGCTCACAGTTCTATAGGCTGTACAGGAAGAACGGTGCCAGCATCTGCTTCTGGTAAGGCCTCAGGAAGCTTACAATCATGGTGGAAGGCAAAAGTGGAAGTCGGTGCATCACATGTCAAGAGAGAGTGAGAGAAGAGGAGGAGGTACCAAGCTCTAAAAACAACTAGCTCTTGTGTGAACTAATAGAGTAAGAATTCACCCATCACCAAAGTGAATTTTTTATGTGAACAAATTGTTCAGCTATCAATTTGTCTATTTTATTCCATTTATCAAAAACTCATTTTGAACGTATTTGTATTTGCTGTTGTTTTCTGTTTTCCAATTTATTTTCTACTTTTATTTTTATATCCCTTCCTTTTGCATTTCTCAGTATATCTTGTTCTTGAGACAATTTATATTCACTTTTTTTTTGCTTGATGATATAAGCATTTAAGGAGAGGATGTTTCACTCTAAACATTGTTTTAGCAATTTGCTAAAATTGTTGCAAGGTCCACCTCCTGGGTTCATGCCATTCTCCTGCCTCAGCCTCCCGAGTAGCTGGGACTACAGGCGCCTGCCACCACGCCACGCCACCACTTTCGTTTGTAAGTTTAGCCTATTTTTGTTTGGGCATTGTTCTGATATATTACTTTGTGTTTTTTTGTTTTCATTGTGTTTTTAGCTCTGTATGTGTATGTGTGTGTGTGTGTATGTGTGTAGTTTTTTTTTTTTTTTTTTTTTTTGAGACAGAGTCTCACTCTGTTGCCCAGGCTGGAATGCGGTGGTGCGATCTTGGCTCACTGCTAGCTCGGCCTCCCAGGTTCACACCATTCTCCTGCCTCAGCCTCCCGAGTGGCTGGGACTACAGGTGCCTGCCACCACGCCTGGCTAATTTTTTTGTATTTTTAGTAGAGACGGGGTTTCACTGTGTTAGCCAGGTTGGTCTCCATCTCCTTACCTCGTGATCCACCCTCCTTGGCCTCCCAAAATGTTGGGATTACAGGTGTGAGCCACTGTGCCTATCATTTGTGGCTTTTTTTTTTAGAGATGGGGTCTCGCTATGTTGCCCAGGCTGGCCTTGAAACCTGGCTCAAGTGATCCTGCCAACTCAATTTATAGTGTTGTTGGAAGTCTTCCATTATGTGAATTCTTTTCTTTTTTTTTTTTTTGCATATTATTCTTCTAGTATTTAGAAAGGTTCTTAGTTTTGTTCCACGTCTTTTGATTTTTGTAATTATTACCTCATTTACTAACCTTAGTCTTTTATTCTTTAGACAACATCTACTAGTGCCCTATTATAAGCAATGATGAAACGAGTATATTTCCCCTTAGTTTTCCAGGCTAGTTGCTGCCTCTCTGCTGCTGCTGCTCTAGAGATAGATAGACTTCTTCCTGCACATGTGGCTTTTCGCCTGTAATATCTCTTCTGCTCTTCTGAACCAACCCAGATTCAAGGAGTCTCCTGCTACAAACCCAGCTCATCATAATCACTGTACCTCCTATTGAAAACATTTGTATCAGTTTGCATAGGCTAGATTATGTTGTGCTAACACAAGTCCCCCAAATCTTAATGATTTATAAAAAGGTTTATTTCTCACTCATTTCACTGCCATTGAAGGTGACCTGAGGGTTGACTGTGCTGTACAATGCAGCATCTTTATTCAGATACCCCTCTCTGGGATACTGCTGGTCTTTGGTAGAGAAGAAAGAGGGGGTAGAATCATATGCTGGCTCTTTAAAGCTTCTTCTCAAAAGTAGTACCTGTCACTTCACTCACATTTCATTAGACAAGGCAAGTTTCATGGTCATGTCTGAGGCAATTGGGGTGGGAAAGATCAACCTTTAGCCAGGATATTCCTCTCCATGGAGGGGCAGAAAGGCCAGGATGACTGGAAAGAGACTAGTGGGGTGGATCGGTCAATATGTTGAACAAATAATACAATCTGTTACACAGAGGGAAAGCTTTCACCCCTCAGGATGTGCCTCTCACCCACCTTCAGTAAGTGTATTTTTGCTGACTAACTTAGATCTTCCACCCTGGGCCCTCTTACCCAATAAAGTTTCTCTCTACATTTTCCCTTCTTCCTCCTACTAACAGCTGCATTTGGTAGCCTTTTACATATTTTAGAGTCTGGAGAATATACCTGTCTCCTAGTTTCATAAAAAGTGGAGCATGCTTTCTTTTTTTCTTTCTTTTTTTTTTCTTCATTCTCCTTGTTGCCTTTGGATGATTTCCAGGAGGCAAAGGGGGAATGCTGATGAGTGCAGCTACATTCACACAGAAATCTCCATCCCTTCTTGAGCTGCATTTCTTTGGCATGGCAGGCTATAGTGGAATATGAAAGCCCAAAAACTGTAACTGAATATGAAAGCCCACAAACTGTAACTTGACCAGTGGATTAAATACATGAAAAAAATTTAAAAATAACTAATAAGTACTAGTCTTAATACCTGGGTGATGAAATAATCTGAACAACAAACTCCCATGACACAAGTTTACCTACATAACAAACCTGCACATGTACCCCTGAACTTAAATTTTTTAAAAAAGAAAAAAAAAAAAAAAGAAAATTGTGTAGTTTTATATTTGCCGAATAAAGTCAGGCCTTTCTTTTTAGGTGAGTAGGAACTGGTAACTTCACTCTCTTACATTTTCTTGTTTGTACAGTTGGAATATTTGCGATAGATCAATACCAATATTGTTCTGTGATTATAGCAAGACTACATAATATCCTACCAGCATAAAGTCAATTACTTGTCCCTCTTTTTTCCACTTTTTGTCTGTCCTCCTAGTCCTCCCCTCCAGTTTTGGTGAGTAACTGATGCCACTGGGTTTGCATAGTTCACCTGGGCCATCCTAACACCTGTGTGCCTTTCATAACACCATCATCTCCACTCAGCCTTGACTGCCAGTCGCTCTGGGCTATGAGCCAATCAATTTTCTGGATGTTACCTCTCATGTTCACTCATTCATTCAATTAACAAATATTTACCCTATGCCTAATTTCTCCAGCAACTACCTTTCTCCCACTACAACCACATATAGACAGGCATTCAAATAAAAAAATTGTAACGGATGGAAAGAGAAATGGCATATTTTTATCTTCAGCTCATTCTCAAATGAAAACTTTGGAGCCTGGTATAGCCACAGATGGATTCAGATTTCTTTCTCGGTTGTAATCGCTTTGCAACTATAAACTCAAGCAATGAAAACAATCCTTAGGACGTGAAAACACCCAATATTGTAACGAGTAAATAGTAAATGTGAATATTGTGCCATAGATCATGGCAAACAAGATGATTCTGTGCATCCGTCCTTCTTCCTGCTGCCACACCCCACCCTGAGGATGCCTTACTTTTGCCAAATCACTTCTCACTGAGTGAAGCTGCAGGTGCCAGACTTTTTAACATATTTCAAATATCCATCCTACTCTAAAATCTCAAATTTACTAATTTGAAAAATAATCTGTCTCACTTAGACAGGATTTTTGTTATGTAGGGACTGCAGAATGAATTGGTTGGTAAGCAAAATACTTTTTATAATAATTAGGCAATTCTTCTGGGGTGGAGGAGGCAAGTATGATGAACAATAAACTAGAGATATCTGGTACTAATAATAAAACAACGTGTTGCGGCCGGATGTGGTGGCTCACGCCTGAATCCCAGCCCTTTGGGAGGCCGAGGTAGGCGGATCACCTGAGGTCAGCAGTTCAAGAAAAGCCTGACCAACATGGAGAAGCCCCATCTCTACTAAAAGTACAAAATTAGCTGGGCATAGTGGCGTATGCCTGTAATCATACTGAGGGAGGCTGAGGCAGGAGAATCGCTTGAACCTGGGAGGCGGAGGTTGTGGTAAGCCGAAATCATACCATTGCACTCCAGCCTGGGCAACAAGAGCAAAACTCTGTCTCAAAACAACAACAAACAAAAACAAAGTGTTGCATGGGGAAAATGTCATGAGGACATCTTAGGCTGCAGGGACCAGGTAGGCAGGTGGCAAACACAGGTGAAGGTCCCCAGGTATAAGAAATACACAACCTTCTGAAAGAAGTCGACTTTCACTTCTTCTCTTTTTTCAGAGATATGAGTACTTAGATGGTTTTCTTTTTTTTTTTTTTGAGACGGAGTCTTGCTCTGTCGCCCAGGCTGGAGTGCAGTGGCCGGACCTCAGCTCACTGCAAGCTCCGCCTCCCAGGTTTACGCCATTCTCCTGCCTCAGCCTCCCGAGTTGCTGGGACTACAGGCGCCCGCCACCTCGCCCGGCTAGTTTTTTGTATTTTTAATAGAGACGGGGTTTCACCGTGTTAGCCAGGATGGTCTCGATCTCCTGACCTCGTGATCCGCCTGTCTCGGCCTCCCAAAGTGCTGGGATTATAGGCTTGAGCCACCACGCCCGGCCTTAGATGGTTTTCTATTCTAACAAAAACAACATGAGCATTCTGATAAGTGACAGTTCTGCAGCCTCAAGGTAAGTTACCTAATTTGGAGTGATGGGGCCTATGTTGAATTCGAATATGCCTTAGTCTGCCCTTTAAAGGAGGCAGCTGCTACCAGCTCCTGCTGAACACCATCATGTGGGAATATGGGCCCAGAGTGGGCAGGAAAAAATGTAAATTAAGGTTACTACTAAGAATATTGCACAAAAAAGCTTCTGTGGGCCCAGGCCCCTTTACAACGATGGGGCAATTTACTGGCTCTGACCCTTGGTGAGCAACCTGTGAAATTATCTTCCTGAAGATCACAGTTAAGCACCTGGCTCTAATTCCCTACTTGCAAGCATAATGTTTACAATGGGGCAAAGGGTGGCTTTATTTGAAAGAAGAAAACTCGCCATCTCGGATTTTTGGGTATCAGACAATAGCAGTCAAAAGTTGCTCTGTGCTCCAAGCGCCCCTCGTGGGCCAGGGGAGACTGTTTAAACAGGAGCTTCCCTGAACTTTCAGTCCTGGGCTGGAGGAACTGCTCCATCAAAGTGGATTGGGTGGTCTCCCAGGGACGAGGGGTGTCCCTCGTGTTCTGCCCCAGTCTCCTGCCAGCTTTCTCTGCAGCCTCCAGGTTTACTTACTTCTTAGCACCTTTTGCTCCATTCTCTCTGCTTTCAGATGTCTTTCTTGGTTTTGGCATTTTACAGGAAGTCTTGGGAGCTTGTCCTGAACAATGCCAATGGGGGAATTATATGCAAAGGTTGATCCTATTTCTTTCCCTGAGGTTTACCAATGACTGTTTTCTTTACATGATGCTGATAAAATAGGCCATCCTTTTGAATCTATCCTCTCTGCTATTTGCAACCCTCTCCTTTCATGTCTTCTGGTTTCCACCAGCCTGGGGAATTACATTCTTTAGCATTTCCAAGCAAAAAAAAAAAACTGTCCTTTTGTTAGATTCTGCCTGTCACTAACCCCACACTCAGAATGCATACAAATCCACCCCAGCCCTGCTGTCCTTCTACTATGGCCTTCAATGGCCTATATGCAAGGCACGCCCTTTATTTTTCCAGAAACTGTCAGAGTACCCTAGTTTTCCTCCAAGTTAATTTTGCGTTGTGTTACAAAGTGGCAATGCTAAGTTATCAGAGACGTTGTGACCCACAGCCCTACGGAAGCTGTACCTTATATAAAGGAATTACCTGCCTGTTCCAAACTAGCTATCTACAGCTTCAGGAAACATGGAATTTACATGTTATATTCATCAGAGATCTCCAGAGAAACAGAACCATAGGATATTTATGTATTTATTTATTATGAGAGATTAGCTCCCATGATCATGGAGGCTAAGAAGTCCCGTGATCTGCCGTCTGTCTGCAAGATGGAGGCCCAGAAAAGCCAGTGATGTAGTTCCAGTTCAAGGGCAGAACAAGACAGATGTACCAGCTCAGAGAGAGTGAATTTGCTCTTCTCCAACCCTTTTGTTCTATTCAGGGCTTCTTTTCTAAGTCTACTGATTCAAATGCTAATGTCTTCTGGAAATATCTTTCCAACATACCCAGAAGAAATGTTTTAGCAGCTATCTGGACATCCCTTAGTCCAATCGAGTTAACACATAAAATTGACCACTACATGCATAATACCCATTTATTTAACTAGATCAAAAACTCCACTGAGGAGAGAATGATAACATACACAGATTTTTTTATACTAGATCCTTTAGCAGACTGCATGCATGATTCACAGCACTCAGTAGATTTGAGTTATACTGCTTATTATAAAAGCAAGGGTTATGATTCAATCATTAAAAACAGGATATAGCTGCAAAAAGTTAATGGAGTCTTTCCTAAACTGACACTTTGATTAACTAAAACCTAACAGAGTGCAACTGATACAGATTGCAAGATACCTACATGTTCTTATTTCTATGACTGATTCTGATTGTGGCTGTTTGGAGCTGTACAAATTAATAACTTGTAAAAAACAAAACCTTCAAATTTGTCTTCTGGATATCCTTCATTTGTCCTTTCTGGATAATTCTCTTTTGGATTCATACAATTTCCTTATTTTGTACAGGATGATTAAGATAACATGTGTTTGGCATTTGTTTACCATGAGTCATGTACCATGATCTTCCTGTCCAATTCAGTTTATTTTTTTTTAGTAGAAAATGTTCAGACAGCTGGAACTTTTAAGTTCTATTTTTTTCTTTCAGTCCAAGGAAACTCACACATTGAGGCAGTTTTTTAAAGCTTCTACAAATGATTCCACAATAAGGAAAAAGCTGATAACTCATGCTACTTGGCCAGTGGCCAGATTTGGGCAATCTTTGTGGAATTGCTCTGGGAAATTAAATATCTACATGAAGAATCGTCAGCTTCATGGCAAAGATGTCTTGTGGGGTCACCTTGTTGTAAGAACTATTGCTACCATGTCCCTTTATCAAGCCCAGGAGGTAGTGTGTGAACTCTAGATGTCTGAATAGTCAAACTAGCAGCCTACTCCACACTCTCCTGGAGGCTATTCTTTTTTTTTTTTTTTTTTTTTTTCCTGAGACAGAGTTTCACTTTTGTTGCCCAGGCTAGAGTGCAGTGGCATAATCTTGGCTCACTGCAACCTCCACCTCCTGGGTTCAAGCGATTCTACTGCCTCAGCCTCCCAAGTAGCTGGGACTATAGGCATACGCCACCACGCCTGGCTAATTTGTTGTATTTTTAGTAGAGATAGGGTTTCTCCATGTTGGTCAGGCTGGTCTCGAACTCCTGACCTCAGGTGATCCACCCACCTCGGCCTCCCAAAGTGCTGGGATTACAGGTGTCAGCCACTGCGCCCAGTCTCTGGGGGCTATTCTTAAAGAATGGCCAGCCCTGACAGAGGTGGGTAAGGAAGTAGCTCTAAAGTTTCAATAGAAAAATAAGAATTCAGGAAGACCTAAACCATTATAGAAATTCAAAAGGCATCGATGCATTAGCGACTTACCCCCAGAAACCAAGTGTCTGAGAAACAGCATAGACACTGACAGGTATAAATCATGGGTCCATTTGGTGTTTAGAAAGGGGAAATGCTGGCAAGTGTGTGGTCAACAATATTACCCAGATGGATGGCTCACCTGCCACTGACTAGAGAAAACAAGGACAGTCATAACACTCATGTTTAGCCAGGCGCGGTGGCTCTTGCCCGTATTCCTAGCTACTGGAGCGGATGAGGGGAGAGGATTGCTTGAGCCCAGGAGTTCAAGTCCAGCCTGGGCAACATAGTGAGACTCCATTTCTTAAAAAAATTAGTAAAGTAAAACACTCATATTTATATATTGAGGTTTCTTTTATCCTGTGAGTTCAACTATTCACTAATATGGTTTCGGTCACCTTCACAATATTAAAGCTAACATCCCCTTTAGTCAACTTAAGCCATCTCTCATTGCTTGTTCTTAATAGAATTTCATTTTCATTATGTCAGAGCTGAAGGCCTTCCATGTTTCAGCCTCGTAAGAGAGGAAGGAAACTGACACTATGGGAGCATCTTCCAATTCAGGCCCCCATAATAGGCACGGTTACTGTTCTGGCAGCTTAGGGGGCCCCCTAGATTTGTGCAACCGTGGTTTTCTGCTCATGACCAAGAGGGCCCAGCAGCAGCTGCATTCTTGGAGATTGCAGATGAAACATTTTGTTTGTGGTAGGAAGGAGGCTTGTTACTGCCGTCTGGGAGGATCATGCTATTGCAGTGTTCCACCTGCTTAGCAGGCTGGTCCAGTTGCAGCAGCTATTTGCAATTCCTCATGTCACTCATGATCTGCCACTACCTCAATTCACACTGCATGGACCTCCCCTTTCCTGCTCTGGGACTTCTGGTTGCCACTGAGCTGTGAGATTCTGTGATATCTCTTGGTGCCCATGCTCTTGCAAGAGTTCATCTGGCCAGCCCATCATGCTGCAGACTGCAGAGAGGCAGGCAGGGAACGCTGATGACTTTTTGTGGCTCACATTGTGGAGCCTCCTGGGTCAGCTTCTAGAAAGATTAGGTCATGCACCCTGAAGTGCAGAGAGGTAGGCTTTGTTGTACCTGGAAGAGAGCTATTGCTCTACTGATGATGCACTCTGGCATGTCTGTCCCCTTCCTTCCCGACCTCTCTGCCCTTTAACCCCCACACATGATTTCCTGGATTGCACTCCCCCATAAAAATGTGAGTACACAAGCCTTTGCCTTAAGCTCTATCTCCAGTTATATACATTATCTCAAAAAAAAAAAAAAATCCTCAAACAGTTCTAGGAAATAAGTGGTTATTATCTTCACTTATGTGGAATGATAAAAATGGAAATACGGTGGTAGATAACTTGGCCAAGCTATTAAAAAGCTGAATCAGAATTCACCCAGATCTGACATGACTACAAAGCTTATAAAGCTGCAACAAGCCCCTACTAAACCCAGAACTGATGCTTGCTTTCTTTGAGTCCAAATTCTTCCACCTGGAAAATGGAACCATAAGAAGTACACTCTGTACTCTACTTAAAAGTAGACTTTTGCATCTATTTTTTCCCTCCATCACTACTGACATTGCTATTATCTTATGTTGCTCATATAGATTATGCTGGGCCACATAATCAAGTATTAGATGCACTGTTTCATGCAATTATTATGTGCATAGCAGGGGAAAATATACTGTATTGAATTACCTACAGCTTAGAATATGAAGTAAGTCTATATTCAATCAAATGCATGTATTGGCCTGAAAATTAAAAAATATAAAGTACCAGACAAAGACTTTCTATGTTACATGTGACAGAAACCTAACTCAAACCAACTTAAGCAAAAAGGAGAACTTTTTGGAAGGGTAGCTTGTGGAATGAAAGGACAAGCTAGAGGAACCTGAAAGGTTAAGTCTTGGGAAAGGCCTCGAACTTTCCTTGGGTGGGTCAAATACTCATTCTTGGCCATTCCCTGTGGCCCGGGTATTGGGGTTCTGTCATTGACCCAACCTGGGCCTTGTGTTCACCTCTGTGGTCTGGGGGAAATGTTAGGTGGGATGAGGTGACAGGTATACTTCTAGAACAAGTGGGGAAGGAAGTTTGTTGGACATCCACACACAAACACAACAATCCTACAACACAGAAACAAAACAAAACACATGAAACAATTAAGGCCCGATTAAGCACTAAACAGACCAAAATGTATAGGTATTTGCGGGCAAAAAAAAGCAGTGTGAGGGAGAACTTTATAGACCAAATAAAATTTCACTTATTGATTCAAATATTTATTGAATGTTGTTCAATATCGAATATGTTAAATATTGAATATTGTTCAATAATATTTATTGAATATTATTCTAGGCCCTGAAACTATAGCAGTGAACAAAATAGTAAAAAACAAACAAACAAATAAACAAAAACCAAAAAAAGTCCCTGCTATTGTGGAGCTTCCATTCTATGGGGAGAGACAGACAATAAACAGGATGAATAAATGAAGTACAGCACGGGGTGCAGTGGCTCATGCCTGTAATCACTATGCTTTTGGGGCCAAGGAGGATTTCTTGAGGCCAGGAGTACAAGATAAGCCTGGGCAGCAAAGCAAGATCCCGTTTCTACAAAAATATTTTAAAAAGTAGCTAAGCGTGGTGGTGAACACTTGTAGTCCCAGCTACTTGGGAGGCTGAGGTAGGAGGATTGCTTGAGCCCAGGATTTTGAGGCTGCAGTGAGCTACGATTGCATCACTGCACTCCTGCCTGGGTGACAGAGTGAGAACTCGTCTCTTAAAAAAATAAATAAATGGCCAGGTGCGGTGGTTCATGCCTGTAATCCCAGCACTTTGGGAGGCTGAGGCGGGTGGATCACCTGAGGTCGGGAGTTCCAAACCAGCCTGACCAACACAGAGAAACCCTGTCCCTACTAAAAATACAAAAATTAGCCGGGCATGGTGGCGCATGCCTATAGTCCCAGCTACTCGGGAGCCTGAGGCAGGAGAATCACTTGAACCCAGGAGTGGAGGTTGCGGTGAGCTGAGATGGCACCACTGCACTCCAGCCTAGGCAACAAGAGCAAAACTCTGTCTCAAAAAAAAATAAATAAATAAAAACAAATAATTGAATAAGTGAAGTAAAGTATGTCATATTAGATAATGAGAAGTGATGAGAAGAAGAAAATAAAATTTAAGACAGTCTTTGAAAGTTCTTTTTTAAGTAATCAGAAAGGAAGAAGGAAAAGCAGGAGGGGAGAGGAGAGATAACCTAATGTTTTAAAAAAAGCAAGGACCAGCGAGAAGTATATCATAGTAGGGAACAGGACAGATGCAGGCCTTGGCACTGGGAGGAGTGGGGAATAGGCTGGGGCTGGGTTTCAGGAGGATTTGAAAAGTAGACAGAGGAGTTTGGATTCGATATGGAAAGGAACACATAGGCTTTAGAGACGCCCAAACAAGGGAGGGGCCAGATGAAAGTGAAGTTGTAGGACGATCATCCTGACAGCGGCAGGCAGAATGGTTTGGAGGGGATGCCAAGAGCCACAAAGAGGCGGGAGGTGGGGGAGCCGGCTGGGACGAGGGCGGTGGGACTAGAGAAAGCGAGACTGAACCTGACCACAGAAGGACTGGCAACGTTTGGTGGTTATGACAGATAAAGGAGGGACATGTCAGAAAGAGCTGGAACCAGACACAGTGTGCTGCCTCTAACCCTAATAAGCTTTGTGTCATGCAAGCTCTTGAGAACTCTAGTGCATTTCAACTGTAAAATAAACAGACGCATAGTTTCTAAGATACATTTAAAAATAATAATTTATCTGACAGAGGCCAGTGTGGTGGCCCAGCCCTGTAATCCAACACTTTGGGAGGCTGAGGCAGGTAGATTCCTTAAGGTCAGGAGTTTGAGACCAGTCTGGCTAATGTGGTAAAACCTGTCTCTACTAAAAATACGAAAATTAGCTGGGTGTGGTGGCGGGCACCTATAATCCCAGCTACTCGGGAGGTTGAGACAGGAGAATCGCTTGAACCTGGGAGGTGGAGGTTACAGTGAGCCGAGATTGCACCTCTGGACCCCAGCCTGGGAGACAGAGTGAGACCCCGTCTCAAAATAATAATAATATTACTATTATACATAATATAATATTATATATTATACTTTTATATATTATATAATATATGATACATTTATATATTATGTATCATATATTATATAATCTATATATTATATATAATATATCATATATTATATTATCTATATATTATATATAATATATCATATATTATATTATCTATATATTATATATAACATATCATATATTATATTATCTATATATTATATATAATATATCATATATTATATTATCTATATATTATATATAATATATCATATATTATA